>NC_069509.1:24239369-24336869 GCF_027579735.1 Bombina bombina
CACTCCCAGAGACAGGCACAGTTAATCTTATAACAAACACGTTTTCTTTTGCAGTGAACAGCACGGAGAGGGAGGGGAATACATAAGGTAAATGGGAAGGATCAGTGAAGTTGGTAATAAAAGAGGCAATTACTACTGCAAGCCTGTGGTACAGAGATATACTGTAAATGAGTTAAAGGGACAGTCTACACCAGAATTGTTATTGTTTAAAAAGATAGATAATCCTTTTATTCCCCAGTTTTGCATAACCAACTTTTGACAGACTTGCATTTTAGCCAATCAGTGCTGATTTTTAAATAACTCCATGGGAGTAAGCACAATATTATCTATATGACACACGTCAACTAGCATTGTCTAACTGTGAAAAACTGTCAAAATGCACTGAGATAAGAGGCAGTTCAACGGCGTAGAAATTAGCATATGAGCCTACCCAGGTTTAGCTTTTAACAAAGAATAGCAAGAGAACAAAGCAAATTAGATGATAAAGTAAATTGGAAAGTTGTTTAAAATTGCCCGTTCTGAATCATGAAAGTTTCATTTTGACTAGACTGTCCCTTTAACCACTACATAAATATTGAACAATTTTTCACCCACCAACTTCCAGTGATATAGACATAGCAATGAGTTTACCCCTATAGCAGTAGAGAACGGTTTTACACCCTTGACTGCTGGGAAAACACATAGATAAAAAAAGATAAAAAGATACATTTAAAAATATTTTCAAATTATATAAGCCTTCTAGATTGATAATGTAAGCAAAACAGATAAACCCTTTTGAATTAACCTTGTAGCCGTTTATAAAATGCTGGCTTTTTTTTTTATTCCCAGATCAACACACTATGTAGTTTTCTGCTTTTAAACAGGTGTTGACAGGTACATATGCTCTGTGCAGTGAGCAGGGCTACCAATCAGCACCTAATAATCACCTAGATTACGAGTTTTGAGCACTATAGGGAAAATAAAGAACGCAACAAAAGTTGCGTTATTTAACCCCCTATAGCGCTGCCATAACAAGTTTAAAAAAACCCGGCTTGTGCGGGCGATATCGCTGCATTGAGCTCCATACCGCACCAAAAACAAGCAGTGTTTTGATGTGCTCGTGCACGCTTTCCCAATAGACATCAATGGGGAGAGCCGGCAAAAAAAAAGTCTAACACCTGCGATTGCGTAAACAAAAGCTCTGTGACGCAGTTCCATTGATGTCTATGGGGAAGAAGAAACTACAGTTTAAACCTAACACCCTAACATAAACCCCGAGTCTAAACACCCCTAATCTGCTGCCTCCGACATTGCCGACACCTGCCTAAGTTATTAACCCCTAATCTGCTGCTCCCGATATTTGCTGCCACTAAATAAAATTATTAACCCCCTAATCTGCCGCTCCCGATATCGCCGCCACTATATTAAAGTTATTAAGCCCTATTCCGGCATTCCCCAACATCTACGCAACTAAATAAAGTTATTAAACCCTAAACCTCTGGCCTCCCACATCATTACCACAAAATAAACCTATTAACCCTAAACAACCAGCCCCCCACATTGCAACAACCTAATTAAACTATTAACCCCTAAACCTAACCTAACGTCACTCTAACCCTAACACCCCTTTCTTTAACATAATTAAAATAGAGCTAAATTAAACTTACAATTATTAACTAAATAAACCTATTAACCCCTAAACCACCAGCCCCCCACATCACAACAACCTAAATTAAACTATATTAACCCCTAAACCTAAGCCTAACATAACCCTAACCCTAAACCTAACCCTAACACCCCCTAACTTTAACATAATGAAATTAGATCTAAATTAAATTTACAATTATTAACTAAATAATTCCTATTTAAAACAAAATACTTACCTGTGAAATAAAACCTAAGGTAGCTACAATATAACTAATAGTTACATTATAGCTAGCTTAGGTTTTATTTTATTTCACAGGTAAGTTTGTATTTATTTTAACTAGGTAGACTAGTTAGTAAATAGTTATTAACTATTTACTAACTACCTAGCTAAAATAAATACAATCTTACCTGTGAAATAAAACCTAACCTGCCTTACACTAAAACCTAACATTACAAAAAATAAAAAAACATACCATTACAAAAAAAAAATGAAATTATCCAAAAAAATAAAAAGGGCCTTTTGTAAGGCATTGCCCTGAGTTAAACAGCTCTTTTGCTCCAAATAAAAATACAAACACCCCCTAACACTATACAAACCCCCAAGGGCCTTTTAGGGGGGGGGGAATTAAAAGGGCCACTGTAGGGCATTGCCCTAAGTTAAATTGCTCTTTTGCTACAAAAAAACACCCCCTAAAAATATACATTATACAAAATAACAAATTATCAAAAATAAAAAATAAATATTCTTATTCTTATAGCCATAAAAAACATAATTTATGTAAGAACTTACCTGATAAATTCATTTCTTTCATATTAGCAAGAGTCCATGAGCTAGTGACGTATGGGATATACATTCCTACCAGGAGGGGCAAAGTTTCCCAAACCTCAAAATGCCTATAAATACACCCCTCACCACACCCACAAATCAGTTTAACGAAATAGCCAAGAAGTGGGGTGATAAGAAAAAAGTGCGAAAGCATAAAAAATAAGGAATTGGAATAATTGTGCTTTTAAAAAAAAATCATAACCACAAAAAAAAAGGGTGGGCCTCATGGACTCTTGCTAATATGAAAGAAATGAATTTATCAGGTAAGTTCTTACATAAATTATGTTTTCTTTCATGTAATTAGCAAGTCCATGAGCTAGTGACGTATGGACGTATGGGATAATAAATACCCAAGATGTGGAACTTCCACGCAAGAGTCACTAGAGAGGGAGGGATAAAATAAAGACAGCCAATTCCGCTGAAAAAATAATCCACACCCCAAAATAAAGTTTTAATCTTATAATGAAAAAAAAAAACTGAAATTATAAGCAGAAGAATCAAACTGAAACAGCTGCCTGAAGTACTTTTCTACCAAAAACTGCTTCAGAAGAAGAAAACACATCAAAATGGTAGAATTTAGTAAAAGTATGCAAAGAAGACCAAGTTGCTGCTTTGCAAATCTGATCAACCGAAGCTTCATTCCTAAACGCCCAGGAAGTAGAAACTGACCTAGTAGAATGAGCTGTTATCCTTTGAGGCGGAGTTTTACCCGACTCGACATAAGCATGATGAATCAAAGATTTTAACCAAGATGCCAAAGAAATGGCAGAGGCCTTCTGACCTTTCCTGGAACCGGAAAAGATAACAAATAGACTAGAAGTCTTTCGGAAATCTTTAGTAGCTTCAACATAATATTTCAAAGCTCTAACTACATCCAAAGAATGCAACGATCTTTCCTTAGAATTCTTAGGATTAGGACACAATGAAGGAACCACAATTTCTCTACTAATGTTGTTAGAGTTCACAACTTTAGGTACAAATTGAAATGAAGTTCGCAACACCGCCTTATCCTGATGGAAAATCAGAAAAGGAGATTCACAAGAAAGAGCAGATAACTCTGAAACTCTTCTAGCAGCAGAGATGGCCAAAAATGAACAGAACTTTCCAAGAAAGTAATTTAATGTCCAGAGGAGGAGCTTGTAAAGCCCCAGAACCAAATTCAAACTCCAAGGAGGAGAGATTGACTTAATGACAGGTTTGATACGAACCAAAGCCTGTACAAAACAATGAATATCAGGAAGATTAGCAATCTTTCTGTGAAACAACACAGAAAGAGCAGAAATTTGTCCTTTCAAAGAACTTGCAGACAAACCTTTATCCAGACCATCCTGAAGAAATTGTAAAATTATAGGAATTCTAAAAGAATGCCAGGAAAATTGATGAGAAGAGCACCAAGAAATGTAAGTCTTCCAGACTCGATAATATATCTTCCTAGACACAGATTTACGAGCCTGTAACATAGTATTAATTACGGAGTCAGAGAAACCTCTATGACTGAGAATCAAGCGTTCAATCTCCATACCTTCAAATTTAATGATTTGAGATCCTGATGGAAAAAAGGACCTTGAGATAGAAGGTCTGGTCTTTAACGGAAGAGTCCAAGGTTGGCAAGTAGCCATCCGAACAAGATCCGCATACCAAAACCTGTGAGGCCATGCTGGAGCCACCAGCAGAACAAACGAACGCTCTTTTAGAATCTTGGAGATCACTCTTGGAAGAAGAACCAGAGGCAGAAAGATATAGGCAGGATGATACTCCAAGGAAGTGACAATGCATCCACTGCCTCCGCCTGAGGATCCCTGGATCTGGACAGATACCTGGGAAGTTCTTGTTTAGATGAGAAGCCATCAGATCTATTTCTGGAAGACCCCAGATTTGAACAATCTGAAGAAACACCTCTGGGTGAAGAGACCATTCGCCCGGATGTAACGTCTGGCGACTGAGATAATCCGCTTCCCAATTGTCTACACCTGGGATGTGAACCGCAGAAATTAGACAGGAGCTGGATTCCACCCAAGCAAGTATCCGAGATACTTCTTTCATAGCCAGAGGACTGTGAGTCCCCCCTTGATGATTGACATATGCCACGGTTGTGACATTGTCCGTCTAAAAACAAATGAATGATTCTCTCTTCAGAGAGAGGCCACGACTGAAGAGCTCTGAAAATCGCACGGAGTTCCAAAATGTTGATGGGTAATCTCGCCTCCTGAGATTCCCAAACCCCCTGCGCTGTCAGAGACCCCCATACAGCTCCCCAACCTGTCAGATTCGCATCTGTTGAGATCACAGTCCAGGTTGGAAGAAAAAAAGAAGCCCCTTGAACTAAACGATGGTGATCTGTCCACCACGTCAGAGAGTGTCGAACAATCGGATTTAAAGATATTAACTGTGATATCTTTGTATAATCCCTGCACCACTGGTTCAGCATACAAAGCTGAAGAGGTCGCATGTGAAAACGAGCAAAGGGGATCGCGTCCGATGCAGCAGTCATAAGACCTAGAATTTCCATGCATAAGGCTACCGAAGGGAATGATTGAGACTGAAGGTTTCGACAAGCTGAAACCAATTTCAGACGTCTCTTGTCCGTCAGAGACAAAGTCATGGACACTGAATCTATTTGGAAACCTAAAAAGGTTACCCTTGTCTGAGGAATCAATGAACTCTTTGGTAAATTGATCCTCCAACCATGTTCTAGCACAAACTTACTTCACCACCTCCATGGGAGGCAAAGTTTGTAAAACTGATTTGTGGGTGTGGTGAGGGGTGTATTTATAGGCATTTTGAGGTTTGGGAAACTTTGCCCCTCCTGGTAGGAATGTATATCCCATACGTCACTAGCTCATGGACTCTTGCTAATTACATGAAAGAAACACCACTGAATAAAAAACCTAATCTAGAATAAAATACCAATGGCCCTTAAAAGTGCCTTTTGTAGGGCATTGCCCTAAAGATATTAGCTCTTTTTCTGAAGAAAAAAATATATACAAATACTCACTAATATTAACAACCCAGACCCCCAAGCCCACAAAATAAAAAAAAAACTCTCTAAAAAATGTAAGCTACCCTTTGCTCTGAAAAGGGCATTTGTATTGGCATTGCCCTTAAAAGGGCATTTAGCTCTTTTACTGCCCAGACCCTTAACTAAAAAAAAACACCCAAAAAAACCCATTAAAAAAGACTAACACTAATCCCAGACAATCCACTTACAGATTTTGAAGTCCCGCTTGAATGATCTTCATCCCACAGTTGAAGTCCTGATCCAGGTGGTGAGAAGTCTTCATCCAGACGGCCTCTTCAATCTTCATCCCGGCGGCGAAGACCTGATCCAAGCAGTGAGAAGTCTTCATCCAGACGGCCTCTTCAATCTTCATCCAGGCGGCATCTTCTATCTTGATCCCGGAGGCGCGGAGTGGGTCCATCCTGAAGACATCCGGCACGGAGTATCCTCTTCATACGATTGCCACCGTACACTAAATCTTCAATGCAAGGGACGCGATTCAAGATGGTGTTCCTTGCATTCCTATTGGCTGAAAAATTTGAATCAAATCAGCCAATAGGATTTTAGCAGCCCTAATTCCTATTGGCTAATTCAAATTTTTCAGCCAATAGGAATGCAAATGACTCCATCTTGAATCGCGTCCCTTGCATTGAAGATTCAGTGTATGGCGGCAACCATATGAAGAGGATGCTCCGTGCCGGATGTCTTCAGGATGGACCTGCTCTCCGGGATCAAGATACAAAATGCCGCCTGGATGAAGATTGAAGAGGCCACCTGGATGAAGACTTCTTGCCGCTTGAATCAGGACTTCGCTGCCGGGATGAAGATAGAAGAGGCCGCCTGGATGAAGACTACTTGCCGCTTGGATCAGGACTTCAACTCCGGGATGAAGATTGTTCAAGGGGACTTCAAAAACTGTAAGTGGATCGTCAGTGGTTATTGTAAGGCTTTTTTAAGGCTTTTTTGGGTGTTTTTTTTTAGTTTAGGGTCTGGACAGTAAAAGAGCTAAATGCCCTTTTAAGTGCAATGTCCATACAAATGCCCTTTTCAGGGCAATGGGTAGCTTAGGTTTTTTTAGAATAAGGTTTTTTATTTTGGGGGGTTGGTTGGGTGGGGGTTTTACTGTTGGGGGGTCTTTGTGTTTTTTTTACAGGTAAAAAAGCTGATATATTTGGGGCAATGACCCACAAAAGGCACTTTTAAGGGCAATTGGTAGTTTATTGTCGGCTGGGGGGGGGGTTATTTTCGGTGACCTTTTTTATTTTGATAGGGCTATTAGATGAGGTGTAATTCTTTTTATTTTGGATAATTTCGTTTTTTTTTCCGTAATTTAGCGTTTGTTATTTTTTGTAACTTAGTATTTTTTTTAATTTTTTTGTATTTACATACTTTGTAATTTTTAGAGTAGTGTTAGGATTTTTTAATGTGAAGTTTAGTTTAATTTAATTGGTAGATAGTTTAATTTTAGTTTAATTATTATATTAGTTTAATTGGTAGTTTAAACTTAGTTTTAATGTAATTTAAGATAGGGAAATAGTAATTTTAATATAAAGTTAGGGGGGTGTTAGGTTTAGGGGTTACTAGTTTAAATTAGTTTATTACGATGTGGGGGCTTTTGGTTTAGGGGTTAATAGTTTAATTTATTATATTTTGTTGTGGGGGGCTTGCAGTTTAGGGGTTAATAAGTTTATTATAGTGGCGGCAGTGTAGGGCTTAATAACTTTAGTATAGTGGGGGCAATGTGGGCGGACGTCAGATTAGGGGTTAATAATATTTAAATAGTGTTTGCGATGTGGGAGGGCAGCGGTTTAGGGGTTATTAACGTTATTATAGGGGTTAATCATTTTTTTAGTGGCGGCGATGTCGAGAGTGGTCAGATTAGGGGTTAATATTTTACTATAGTGTTTGTGATGCGGGAGGGCATCGGTTTAGGGGTTAATAGGTAGTTTATGGGTGTTAAGTGTACTTTGTAACACTTTAGTTATGAGTTTATGTTACAGCTTTGTAGCGTAAAACTCATAGATACTGACTTTAGATGACGTTACAGATCTTGTAGTTTTAGGCGGTAACGCTCGCATTTTAGCCAGAACGCAAAACTCATAAATAATACCGGCACTATGGGAATCCCATTAAAAACCCTCATTTTTAGGTACTAATGTTACCTTACAGGCTAAAAGGCTTGCCGTACACCTATACCGACAAAACTCGTAATGGCTGCGTTAGGGAAAATTATGCGTCATGGGCCACAACAATGCTATTTGACTCATAATGCAAAACTTGTAATCTAGCTGATTGACAATTAAATATTTAAAAAGGCTAAAATAGCATTTTTATGTTAACATATTTAATATAGAACAGGTCCTCATTAGATCTTTCTAGTAGTAACTGGGTTAAAACAGGTCTTCAAATATAAGAATTGTCCTCAGATCCAGATAAAATTATTGCTGTTCTTTTATGTTACTCATAGTCAACAGACAAATCCTATACAGGCACAACCACCACAGAAAAAAAGTAGAAAGCACATGTGTCAAATTCTGAAATTGAAACATACATGAAAATATAATTCACATGGTCCACTATATTTTCCCCATTCTCTCTCTCTCTCTCTCTCTTCTCTCTCTCTCTCTCTCTCTCTCTGTCACTCTATTTTTCTGTGTTTTTGTGCTTTTTTTTCTTTCTTGTGCTGTTTCACCTTTATCCCTCTGTATCTCCCTTTTTTAATTTTGCAATATATGATGGTGAATACTTTGTGCAGATAACATGGTTTTAGGTATAATAGTTTTAGCCATAGTTGCCAACTGTCCCGTTTTTGCCGGGACAGTCCCGGAATTTGGGACCCAGTCCCGTCCATTTAAATGTCACGGACTGTCCAGGCTACTGTTTTATTGTTTATGAAATATACAGTTTTACTTTATTCTAAACAAATTTATTATTTAAATAATTCAGCATTTACCATTTATAATGTGCACTACAGAAGCCAACTTGCAAATTATATATGTGCTTCCTCAAAAGTTGTTATTTAGATGAGAAATAAACTATACAATAGCATCAAGGAACTGAATGCTGCGCATAGAACAAAAGGCATATTTACATAGCGTGTGAGCTGCATGCGAGATGGGAGATAGAAATTGATGAATTATTAGAAAAAATATGGGACTTTTATGGCACGTAATTAAACTTTACTATTGCAAAGCACAGCATGTGAGCACATCACAGAAATAAATTGTGATAAATACAGGGGAGAGGATCCCTAAGTAAGTGAGTAACTCCTTGCTTCCAGAGACGGCAGTGGTGCACAGAGGGTAACCCTGTCTGGCATCTGAAAGGTTACACATACAGTATATTGTACTCAAATGTTTGTTCTCCCTCTAAATCCAACTTGTACAGAGCTTTCTCTCTCCACAAATACAGGGAGTTGTGCAAACATCAGTATTCTTTCTACATTTCAGTTACATGTAACTGATTAAATGTGTAAATTCTGCAAGCTATATCGGTTAATGATCATTAACTGCTTCTTGTGACCTCCCTTTACCTATAACTGCACCCCACGTCCTCTCCACTAACTGCACCTATAACTGCACCCCATGTCCTCAACACTAACTGCACCAATAATTGCTATCATGTCCCCACCCTAACTGCACCTAAACTGATCCCCATGTCCCCTCCCCTAACTGCACCTATAACTGCTCCCCATGTCCCCTCCCCTAACTGCACCTATAACTGCTCCCCTTGTCCCCTCCCCTAACTGCACCTATAACTACTCCCCATGTCCTCTCCCCTAACTGCACCTATAACTGCTCCCATGTCCCCTCCCCTAACTGCACCTATAACTGCTCCCCATGTCCCCTCCCTAACTGCTCCTATAACTGCTCCCCATGTCCCATCCCCTAACTGCTCTATAACTGCTTCTCATGTCCCTTCCCTAACTGCACCTATAACTGCTCCCCATGTGCATTCCCCTAACTGCACCTATAACTGCTCCCATGTCCCCTCCCCTAACTGCTCCTATAACAGCTAGCCATGTGCATTCCCCTAACTGCTCCTATAACTGCTCCACATGTCCCCTCCCCTAACTGCTCCTATAACAGCTCCCCATGTGCATTCCCCTAATGCTCTATAACTGCTTCTCATGTTCCCTCCCCTAACTGCACCTATAACTGCTCCCATGTCCCCTCCCCTAACTGCTCCTATAACAGTTTCCCATGTGCATTCCCCTAACTGTTCCTATAACTGCTCCCCATGTCCCCTCCCCTAACTGCTCCTATAACAGCTCCCATGTGCATTCCCCTAACTGCTCCTATAACTGCTCCCCATGTGCATTCCCTAACTGCTCCTATAACTGCTCCCCATGTGCATTCCCCTAACTGCTCCTAACTGCTCCCATGTGCATTCCCCTAACTGCTCCTATAACTGCTCCCCATGTGCATTCCCTTAACTGCTCCTATAACTGCCCCATGTGCATTCCCCTAATTGCTCCTATAACTGTTCCCCTTGTCCTCTCCCCTAACTGCTCCTATAACTGCTCCCCATGTCCCCTCCCCTAACTGCTCCTATAACTGCTCCCCATGTCCCCTCCCCTAACTGCTCCTATAACTGCTCCCCATGTCCCCTCCCTAACTGCTCCTATAACTGCTCCCCATGTCCCCTCCCCTAACTGCTCCTATAACTGCTCCCCATGTCCCCTCCCCTAACTGCTCCTATAACTGCTCCCCATGTGCATTCCCCTAACTGCACCTATAACTGCTCCCCATGTGCATTCCCCGAACCCTAACTGCTCCTATAACTGCTCCCCATGTGCATTCCCCTAACTGCTCCTGTAACTGCTGCCCATGTCCCCTCCCCTAACTGCTCCTATAACAGCTCCCCATGTGCATTCCCCTAACTGCTCTATTGCTCCCCATGTGCATTCCCCTAACTGCTCCTATAATTGCTCCCCATGTGCAGTCCCCTAACTGCTCCTATAACTGCTCCCCATGTCCTCTCCCCTAACTGCTCTTAACTGCTCCCCATGTGCATTCCCTAACTGCTCCTATAACTGCTCCCCATGTCCCCTCCCCTAAATGCTCCTATAACTGCTCCCCATGTGCATTCCCCTAACTGCTCCAATAACTGCTCCCCATGCGGCTAACTGCTCCCCATGTGCATTCCCCTAACTGCTCCTATAACTGCTCCCCATGTGCATTCCCCTAACTGCTCCTATAACTTCTCCCATGTCCTCTCCCCTAACTGCTCTTATAACTGCTCCCCATGTGCATTCCCCTAACTGCTCCTATAACTGCTCCCCATGTCCCCTCCCCTAACTGCTCCTATAACTGCTCCCCATGTGCATTCCCCTAACTGCTCCAATAACTGCTCCCCATGTGCATTCCCCTAACTGCTCCTATAACTGCTCCCCATGTGCATTCCCTAACTGCTCCTATAACTGCTCCCCATGTGCATTCCCCTAACTGCTCCTATAACTGCTCCCCATGTCCAGTCCCCTAACTGCTCCTATAACTGCTGCCCATGTCCCCTCCCCTAACTGCACCTATAACTGCTCCCCATGTCCCCTCCCCTAACTTCTCCTATAACTGCTCCCCATGTCCTCTCCCCTAACTGCTCCTATAACTGCTCCCCATGTGCATTCCCCTAACTGCTCCTATAACTGCTCCCCATGTGCATTCCCCTAACTGCTCCTATAACTGCTCCCCATGTGCATTCCCCTAACTGCTCCTATAACTGCTCCTATAACTGCTCCCCATGTCCTCTCCCCTAACTGCTCCTATAACTGCTCCCCATGTGCATTCCCCTAACTGCTCCTATAACTGCTCCCCATGTCCCCTCCCCTAACTGCTCCTATAACTGCTCCCCATGTCCCCTCCCCTAACTGCTCCTATAACTGCTCCCCATCTCCCCTCCCCTAATTGCTCCTATAACTGCCCCATGTCCCCTCCCCTAACTGCTCCTATTACTGCTCCCCATGTCCCCTCCCCTAACTGCTCCTAAAACTGCTCCCCATCTCCCCTCCCCTAATTGCTCCTATAACTGCTCCCCATGTCCTCTCCCCTAACTGCAACTATAACTGCTCCACATGTGCAATCCCCTAACTGCTCCTATAACTGCTCCCCATGTCCCCTCCCTAACTGCTCCTATAACTGCGCCCCATGGCCTCTCCCCTAACTGCGCCTATAACTGCGCCCCATGTCCCCTCCCCTAACTTCTCCTATAACTGCTCGCCATGTCCTCTCCCCTAACTGCTCCTATAACTGCTCCCCATGTGCACTCCCCTAACTGCTCCTATAACTGCTCCCCATGTGCAGTCCCCTAACTGCTCCTATAACTGCTCCCCATGTGCATTCCCCTAACTGCTCCTATAACTGCCCCCATGTGCATTCCCCTAACTGCTCCTATAACTGCTCCCCATGTCCTCTCCCCTAACTGCTCTTATAACTGCTCCCCATGTGCATTCCCCTAACTGCTCCTATAACTGCTCCCCATGTCCCCTCCCCTAACTGCTCCTATAACTGCTCCCCATGTCCCCTCCCCTAACTGCTCCTATAACTGCTCCCCATGTCCTCTCCCCTAACTGCTCCTATAACTGCTCCCCATGTCCCCTCCCCTAACTGCTCCTATAACTGCTCCCCATGTCCCCTCCCCTAACTGCTCCTAAAACTGCTCCCCATCTCTCCTCCCCTAATTGCACCTATAACTGCTCCCCATGTCCTCTCCCCTAACTGCACCTATAACTGCTCCACATGTGCAATCCCCTAACTGCTCCTATAACTGCTCCCATGTCCCCTCCCCTAACTGCTCCTAAAACTGCTCCCCATCTCCCCTCCCCTAATTGCACCTATAACTGCTCCCATGTCCTCTCCCTAACTGCACCTATAACTGCTCCACATGTGCAATCCCCTAACTGGCCTATAACTGCGCCCCATGTCCCCTCCCCTAACTGCTCCTATAACTGCTCCCATGTCCTCTCCCTAACTGCTCCTATAACTGCTCCCCATGTGCATTCCCCTAACTGCTCCTATAACTGCTCCCCATGTGCATTCCCCTAACTGCTCCTATAACTGCTCCCCATGTGCATTCCCCTAACTGCTCCTATAACTGCTCCCCATGTGCATTCCCCTAACTGCCCATATAACTGCTCCCCATGTGCATTCCCCTAACTGCTCCTATAACTGCGCCCCATGTGCTCTCCGCTAACTGCTCCTTTAACTGATCCCCATGTCCTCTCCCCTAACTGCACCTATAACTGCTCCCCATGTGCATTCCCCTAACTGCTCCTATAACTGCTCCCCATGTCCTCTCCACTAACTGCTTATAACTGCTCCCCATGGCCATTCCCTAACTGCTATTATAACTGCTCCCCATGTGCATTCCCCTAACTGCACCTATAAATGCTCCCCATGTGCATTCCCCTAACTGCTCCTATAACTGCTCCCCATGTGCACTCCACTAACTGCTCGTATAACTGCTCCCCATGGCCATTCCCCTAACTGCACCTATAACTGCTCCCCATGTGCATTCCCCTAACTGCTCCTATAACTGCTCCCCATGTGCATTCCCCTAACTGCTCCTATAACTGCTCCCATGTGCATTCCCTTAACTGCTCCTATAACTGCTCCCCATGTGCATTCCCTAATTGCTCCTATAACTGTTCCCCTTGTCCTCTCCCCTAACTGCTTCTATAACTGCTCCCATGTCCTCTCCCCTAACTGCTCCTATAACTGTTCCCCTTGTCCTCTCCCCTAACTGCTCCTATAACTGCTCCCCATGTCCTCTCCCCTAACTGCACCTATAACTGTTCCCCATGTGCATTCCCCTAACTGCTCCTATAACTGCTCCCCATGTCCTCTCCCCTAACTGCTCCTATAACTGTTCCCCTTGTCCTCTCCCCTAACTGCTCCTATAACTGTTCCCCTTGTCCTCTCCCCTAACTGCTCCTATAACTGCTCCCCATGTCCTCTCCCCTAACTGCACCTATAACTGTTCCCTTGTCCTCTCCCCTAACTGCTCCTATAACTGCTCCCCATGTCCTCTCCCCTAACTGCTATAACTGCTCCCATGTCCTCTCCCCTAACTGCTCCTATAACTGCTCCCCATGTCCCCTACCCTAACTGCTCCTATAACTGCTCCCCATGTCCCTCCCTTAACTGCACCTATAACTGCTTCTCATGTCTCCTTCCCCTAACTGCACCTATAATTGCTTCTCATGTCCCCTCCCCTAACTGCACCTATAACTGATCCCCATGTCCCCTCCCTAATTGCACCTATAACTGCTTCTTATGGCCCCTCCCCTAACTGCACCTATAACTGATCCCCATGTCCCTCCCTAACTGCACCTATAATTGCTTCTTATGTCCCCTCCCCTAACTGCACCTATAACTGATCCCCATGTCCCCTCCCTAACTGCTCCTATAACTGCTTCTTATGTCCCCTCCCCTAACTGCTCCTGTAACCGCTCTCTTTATCCCCTCCCCTAACTGCTCCTGTAACTGTTCCCCATGTCCCCTCCACTAACTGCACCTATAACTTCTCCCCATGTTATATATGATATTGTATATATATTAAAGTCAGACTGCTAATTTCTTTATTAATACAAAGCCACAAAATGTGACTTTTGTTTGAATTATCCATGTTGAGTCTGCATAATCTGCACAGGAGTGAGACAACCTTTTAAACCTTTTAAATTGGCTCTTTATAGATCTTTTTTTTCACCATAATAAATAGGTGGAGCTAAATTATGCTAATTATATGGGTTAGGCAAAGTGGGCTCATCTTTAGGACAGGGGGTGTGGTAAAAATTTCCATGCAGGTAATTGATAGCTGCAAAGTGTCCCTGGAAATGTTTTTCAAATGTTGTCAAAGATGGTTTAGCTAATCTTCAAAATTATAAAGACCATGTGGACATATTAAACATTGATCTGTGTTTTTTCAAGCACTGCAGTATAAATGTAAACAATAAGGCACTGGATAAAAACAAATGATCTATATACAAGTTGCAGTGCAATATGCAGAGAGGCAATTTCTCATATCACCCACCTCCCCACACAACTGCCAGAGCAAATGCTGTACATTTACTTACAGTTTGCTGTTGTGGCTGCTGCCCAGCATGCAATGTACAACTATTCCCTCACTTTATTAAGGGCCTGTGCTGTGCTTCTAAAGCTCACATAGGCCTAGATTTGGAGTTCGGCGGTAGCCGTCAAAACCAGCGTTAGAGGCTCCTAACGCTGGTTTTGGGCGCCCGCTGGTATTTGGAGTCAGTGATTAAAGGGTCTAACGCTCACTTTTCAGCCGCGACTTTTCCATACCGCAGATCCCCCTACGCCATTTGCGTAGCCTATCTTTTCAATGGGATCTTTCTAACTCCGGTATTTAGAGTCGTTTCTGCAGTGAGCGTTAGAGCTCTAACGACAAGATTCCAGCCGCAGAAAAAAGTCAGTAGTTAAGAGCTTTCTGGGCTAACGCCGGTTTATAAAGCTCTTAACTACTGTACCCTAAAGTACACTAACACCCATAAACTACCTATGTACCCCTAAACCGAGCTCCCCCCACATCGCCGCCACTCGATTAAAATTTTTAACCCCTAATCTGCCGACCGCCACCTACGTTATACTTATGTACCCTAATCTGCTGCCCCTAACCCGCCGACCCCTATATTATATTTCTTAACCCCTAACTTGCCCCCCACAACGTCGCCGCAAGCTACTTAAAATAATTAACCCTAATCTTCCGACCGCAAATCGCCGCCACCTACGTTATCCCTATGTACCCCTAATCTGCTGCCCCTAACATCGCCGACCCCTATATTATATTTATTAACCCCTAATCTGCCCCCCTCAACGTCGCCGACACCTGCCTACACTTATTACCTCCTAATCTGCCGAGCGGACCTGAGCGCTACTATAATAAAGTTATTAGCCCCTAATCCGCCTCACTAACCCTATCATAAATAGTATTAACCCTAATCTGCCCTCCCTAACATCGCCGACACCTACCTTCAATTATTAACCCCTAATCTGCCGACCGGAGCTCACCGCTATTCTAATAAATGGATTAACCCCTAAAGCTAAGTCTAACCCTAACACTAACACCCCCCTAAATTAAATATAATTTACATCTAACGAAATTAATTAACTCTTATTAAATAAATTATTCCTATTTAAAGCTAAATACTTACCTGTAAAATAAATCCTAATATAGCTACAATATAAATTATAATTATATTATAGC
The DNA here is from genome assembly GCF_027579735.1 of Bombina bombina. NCBI lineage: Eukaryota > Metazoa > Chordata > Amphibia > Anura > Bombinatoridae > Bombina > Bombina bombina. Next base: position 24,255,041 of record NC_069509.1, read on the forward strand.
TATTTTAGGATTAATATTTATTTTACAGGCAACTTTGTATTTATTTTAACCAGGTACAATAGCTATTAAATAGTTAAGAACTATTTAATAGTTACCTAGTTAAAATAATTACAAATTTACCTGTAAAATAAATCCTAACCTAAGATATAATTAAACCTAACACTACCCTATCAATAAAATAATTAAATAAACTACCTACAATTATCTACAATTAAACCTAACACTACACTATCAATAAATTAATTAAACACAATTGCTACAAATAAATACAATTAAATAAACTATCTAAAGTACAAAAAATAAAAAAGAACTAAGTTACAGAAAATAAAAAAATATTTACAAACATAAGAAAAAATATTACAACAATTTTAAACTAATTACACCTACTCTAAGCCCCCTATTAAAATAACAAAGCCCCCCAAAATAAAAATTCCCTACCCTATTCTAAATTAAAAAAGTTACAAGCTCTTTTACCTTACCAGCCCTGAACAGGGCCCTTTGCGGGGCATGCCCCAAGAAGTTCAGCTCTTTTGCCTGTAAAAAAAAACATACAATACCCCCCCCCCCCAACATTACAAGCCACCACCCACATACCCCTAATCTAACCCAAACCCCCCTTAAATAAACCTAACACTAAGCCCCTGAAGATCTTCCTACCTTGTCTTCACCATCCAGGTATCACCGATCCGTCCTTGCTCCAAGATCTTCATCCAACCCAAGGGGGGGTTGGCGATCCATAATCCGGTGCTCCAAAGTCTTCCTCCTATCCGGCAAGAAGAGGACATCCGGACCGGCAAACATCTTCTCCAAGCGGCATCTTCGATCTTCTTCCATCCGGTGCGGAGCGGGTCCATCTTGAAGCAGGCGACGCGGATCCATCCTCTTCTTCCGATGTCTCCCGACTAATGACGGTTCCTTTAAGGGACGTCATCCAAGATGGCGTCCCTCGAATTCCGATTGGCTGATAGGATTCTATCAGCCAATCGGAATTAAGGTAGGAATTTTCTGATTGGCTGATGGAATCAGCCAATCAGAATCTAGTTCAATCCGATTGGCCGATCCAATCAGCCAATCAGATTGAGCTCGCATTCTATTGGCTGATCGGAACAGCCAATAGAATGCGAGCTCAATCTGATTGGCTGATTGGATCAGCCACTCGGATTGAACTTGATTCTGATTGGCTGATTCCATCAGCCAATCAGAAAATTCCTACCTTAATTCCGATTGGCTGGTAGAATCCTATCAGCCAATCGGAATTCGAGGGACGCCATCTTGGATGACGTCCCTTAGGAACCGTCATTAGTCGGGAGACATCGGAAGAAGAGGATGGATCCGCGTCGCCTGCTTCAAGATGGACCCGCTCCGCACCGGATGGAAGAAGATCGAAGATGCCGCTTGGAGAAGATGTTTGCCGGTCCGGATGTCCTCTTCTTGCCGGATAGGAGGAAGACTTTGGAGCACCGGATTATGGATCGCCAACCCCGCTTGGGTTGGATGAAGATCTTGGAGCCAGGACGGATCGGTGATACCTGGATGGTGAAGACAAGGTAGGAAGATCTTCAGGGGATTAGTGTTAGGTTTATTTAAGGGGGGTTTGGGTTAGATTAGGGGTATGTGGGTGGTGGGTTGTAAATGTTGGGGGGGGGGTATTGTATGTTTTTTTTTACAGGCAAAAGAGCTGAAATTCTTGGGGCATGCCCCGCAAAGGGCCCTGTTCAGGGCTGGTAAGGTAAAAGAGCTTGTAACTTTTTTAATTTAGAATAGGGTAGGGAATTTTTTATTTTGGGGGGCTTTGTTATTTTATTAGGGGGCTTAGAGTAGGTGTAATTAGTTTAAAATTGTTGTAATATTTTTCTTATGTTTGTAAATATTTTTTTATTTTCTGTAACTTAGTTCTTTTTTATTTTTTGTACTTTAGCTAGTTTATTTAATTGTATTTATTTGTAGGAATTGTGTTTAATTAATTTATTGATAGTGTAGTGTTAGGTTAATTGTAGGTAATTGTAGGTAGTTTATTTAATTATTTTATTGATAGGGTAGTGTTAGGTTTAATTATAACTTAGGTTAGGATTTATTTTACAGGTAAATTTGTTATTATTTTAACTAGGTAACTATTAAATAGTTCTTAACTATTTAATAGCTATTGTACCTGGTTAAAATAATTACAAAGTTGCCTGTAAAATAAATATTAATCCTAAAATAGCTATAATATAATTATAATTTATATTGTAGCTATATTAGGATTTATTTTACAGGTAAGTATTTAGCTTTAAATAGGAATAAGTTATTTAATAAGAGTTAATTTATTTCGTTAGATAAAAATTAATTTAACTTAGGGGGGTGTTAGTGTTAGGGTTAGACTTAGCTTTAGGGGTTAATACATTTATTAGAATAGCGGTGAGCTCCGGTCGGCAGATTAGGGGTTAATAATTGAAGGTAGGTGTCGGCGATGTTAGGGAGGGCAGATTAGGGGTTAATACTATTTATGATAGGGTTAGTGAGGCGGATTAGGGGTTAATAACTTTATTATAGTAGCGCTCAGGTCCGCTCGGCAGATTAGGGGTTAATAAGTGTAGGTAGGTGTCGGCGACGTTGTGGGGGCAGATTAGGGGTTAATAAATATAACATAGGGGTCGGCGATGTTAGGGCAGCAGATTAGGGGTACATAGGGATAACATAGGTGGCGGCGTTTTACGGAGCGGCAGATTAGGGTTAAAAGTGTAATGCAGGGGTCAGCGATAGCGGGGGCGGCAGATTAGGGGTTAATAAGTGTAAGGCTAGGGGTGTTTAGACTCGGGGTACATGTTAGGGTGTTAGGTGCAGACGTAGGAAGTGTTTCCCATAGGAAACAATGGGGCTGCGTTAGGAGCTGAACGCTGCTTTTTTGCAGGTGTTAGGTTTTTTTTCAGCTCAAACAGTCCCATTGTTTCCTATGGGAGAATCGTGCACGAGCACGTTTTTGAGGCCGGCCGCGTCCGTAAGCAACTCTGGTATCGAGAGTTGCATTTGCGGTAAAAATGCTCTACGCTCCTTTTTTGGAGCCTAACGCAGCATTTGTTTGAACTCTCGATACCAGAGTTAAATTTATGGTGCGGCCAGAAAAAAACCAGTGGAGCGTTAACAGCACTTTTACCGCCGAACTCCAAATCTAGGCCATAGTCTCTTGCTGTGTGTGAGGGAAGGAAGCTGCTGTGGAGAGGGAGAGAAATTATGCATGCTGGGAATTGGAGTCCAAAACTGCATTTACACAATCCTGAGAAGTAAATGGTGAACTATAAATTCCAGAATGATTTGCAACTCCAGAATACAGTGCTTCTTCCTCTAAAACTGAACTACGTTAAAGAGAATTAAAAAAGACATAGAAACTGGCATTATATTGTCTTTTTTTTTCCTGCAGTTTTACTCCAGGTAGGGAGGAAAATTCATGGGGGGGGAAATACCCCCTCTTGCCCCCCTCTGGACACTCATGCTTGCAGTTGATAGTTAAGAAGCAGTGGTCAACAGAACACTGCTTCATAACCTGCCACACCAACTCAATCCCCCGGACTTATATGATCGAGTGATTTGACAGCACAGCTCCTGAGCGGCATTGCACAAGCAGCAGCTTGTGCAACATTAAATGTGGGCAGCACGTTGACGGCGGACTGGGGCAGAGATGTCCAACCTTGTCCACCCAACTGATGTTAAATGGAGGCCTATATCTGAATCATGAAAGTTTAATTTTGACTTTACTGTCCCTTTAAATTAGATTACGCTAATTATATTTCAAGAATTAAAAGCACATTTAAACATAATAGAACAAACCCAAGGCATATTCATGTAGTATTATAAATAGATAGTAAAAAAAAAGTTTTACCAGAGAATTTTAACACAGCCAACATATTTTAGCTCACCTTACCCTCCATACCCTCCAATCCTTCGGCATCTGCGACACAGCTCTCTCTTGGTTCTCTTCCTATATGTTTAACCATACCTTTAGTGTAGCCTTCTCTGGGACATCCTCTGCGCCGTTACCTCTTTCTGTTGGGGTAACACAAGGCTCTGTCCTCGGTCCCCTTCTCTTCTCAATCTACACGTCCTCATTAGGTTCCTTAATAAAGTCCCACGGGATTCATTATCATTTGTATGCCGATGATACCCAAATACCTCTCTACACCAGAACTATCTCCTTCTTTGCTAACCTGTGTCACTAACTGTCTCTTTCATATCTCATCTTGGATGTCCTCTCACTACCTCAAGCTAAAACTCTCCAAAACTGAGTCCTTATTTTCCACCCTTCTTCCAAAATCTCCACCCCCCATGTCTCTATAACTGTTGATAACTCCATTATTACCCCAACCTCACATGCCCGATGTTTTGGGGGTCACACTTGACTCAGATCTTTCTTTCACTCCTCACATTCAGTCCTTGGCTAAAGTCTGCCGCTTCCACCTTAAAAACATTGGTAAAATTAGACATTTCCTTACACAAGACATAACTAAGATTTGAATCCACTCTTCATCCTTTCCCGCCTCGACTACTGCAACTCCATCCTCTCTGGTCTCCCTAGCTGCCGCCTAGCTCCTTTACAATCCATAATGAATGCCTCTGCCAGGCTCATCTTGCTTACACGTTGCTCTTCATCTGCTGCACCTCTCAGCCAATCCATTCACTGGCTTCCTCTTGCCTCCAGGATTAAATACAAAATTCTCATTCTGACACACAAAGCCCTCAATTGCATTGCTCCCCCCTACATCTCAGACCTTGTCTCCAGATACTTTCCCTCCTGTCCCCTTCACTCTGCTCATGATCTCCTACTTTCCTCCTCTCCTGTTACCTCCTCACATTCCCATTTACATGATTTCTCCAGACTGGCTCCCATCTTATGGATTTCTCTGCCTCGCTCCACAAGACTCTCCCCTAGTTTTAAAAGCTTCAAGTTCTCCCTGAATACTCTACTATTCAGGGACGCATACAACCTACACTAACCTTTCTATCTCCACTGCTATCCCCTAAAACCCCATAGCATGTAAGCCTATGAGCCCAGCTGTTTGCAGTCCACCTTCATAAAAGCCGACTACAACAGTGCAACTCTCGGCAGGACCCTCTACCCATTTGATCCCTGTAATTGTTTTTTTATATACCACCCATGTTCATAGCGCTGCAGAACCTGTTAGTGCTCTACAAATACCTGATAATAAATAAAAAAATTAAAAAAAAACTTATAGTTTGAATGGATAGCTTAGAGTGCCCTTTTATATCTCATAGTACAACACAAATTAGCGCTGAAAAATGTAGCACTTTTGGAAACTTAAAGCTTGAAAATATGCATAACAAAAAATATGTATAATGTATTCAAGTAAAGGTTTTCACTTATATTTACACTTATTAAATGTAAAACCAATGTTTTATATATATGCGTGCTTATTTGTATGTGTAAATATATATACTGTATTTATATGTGTGTACATTAGACATGTGCGATTCGTTTAGTTACGAATCGAAATTCGGACGAATTCACAAAATTCGGAGATTCGAATCGATTCGAATTTCAGAATTACCCTACCAACGAAACTTAACTAATCCGAATGCATTTGTAACAAATAAATCCAAATTAGTTTGGATGTATTTGTTACATTCGAATTGCAATGGACAATTCACAATTCAGTATAACAATTACATTTAGTGAGATTTAGTGAGATAGAACAGTGAAATAATTCCGTTTGTTTAACTTGGAACCATCTGAATCAACATAACACATACCAAACTTCAGAATTTATGAATCGATCCGAAACTAATACATCCGAATACATCCGAATGCATTCAAATCCGAATGAATCCGAAACGAATACATTTGAATATATCCGAATTTGAATCGATCCGAACCGAAATCCTAAAAAATCTGATTCGGTCCGAAAATAACCAAAAAATGTTTTCTGATGTTAACATGTCTAGTGTATATATGTATGTATGTGTATGTGTGTACATATGTACGTCTGTATGCAGTGTTTAGAAAAAATAGAAAACCAAAGTTTAAAAGTAAGTGAACTTCCTTATTTGACCTTTGGTTTATTGACCTTAGATTAATAGCTGGCATGGGTTCTATAGCACCCCCCCATAGAAGTCTATTATTTGAGGGCTTTAGCATACTCAATCCATCCGACATGCTGGTGTTAGCGCACCCTAGACTTTTACTCAAGCACTAATATTTTACTTTCAATGTGTAATATGAAAACAAAAATAAATGCATTGTTGATATCACTTGAGCAATGTTAGTTCAAATTAGTGTTAATATTTTTATGCTCCACTTGTAATCTGGGCGATTGTTTGTAAATATCTGAAATGAGTAGACATCTTTAATTCATACATTGGATAAATACATATTTTATTGTCATATTTGCCCTCTTTATCATATCACAAAAAGACAAAAGGCTCAATCACATATGCGGCGTCGCCCGCAAAAGCAGGCATCGGCTATTTTTATATGGATTTAGCAATCACATATACGGCGCCGTATACAAATGCGGCAAGTATATTTCACCTATCACCTACTGTTTTTATTCCCATAAAATAACAGAACCGGTGTCGCAAGTCAGTATCACATATTCAGCGCAAGGACTTACGCGGCGAAAATGGAGAAATGTCACTCCATTTTCACCTTGCCACACACAGGCAGGCGCAGCAGGCCTTGCGCTAAGTATATGAGCACCGTAACTCCCTGGAAGTATTAACAAACACCTAACACATACGCAATATGTACCTCCCAACCGCCATCCCCGCACCACAATAACTACTAAATGTATTAACCCCTAATCCGTCAACCCCCACTAAACGCAATCTACATATTAACACTTTAAACCCCTAATCCGCCAACCCCCCACAATGCAATCTACCTATTAACACTATTAACCCCTAATCCGTCCACCCCCCTAAATGCAATCTACCTATTACACTATTAACCCCTAATCTGCAAACCCCCACAAAGCAATCTAACTAATTAACCTATTAACCTTTATTAATCTAATTACTAAGCCCCTAACCTAACACCCCCTCAATTAACCCAAATTACATAAAATAAAAAAAGACTTTCTTCCTAAAAAATAAAATAAATGTACCAAAATAAAAAAAAATCCTAACATCATTAAAATTAAAAATCCTAACATTACATTTAAAAAACTAAGATTAAATTAAAATAATAAATCTAATATTACAAAAAAAATAATCTAAAATTACAGAAAAAAAATTAAAAATATTGAAAATAATTTTTTTTTAAACCTAATCTAATACCCCTATAAAAACAAAACCCCAAAAACAAAAACACCCCCTAATCTGACACTAAACTACCAATAGCCCTTAAAGGGACACTCAGGTTTTATTACATTTTCATGATTCAGATACAGCATGTAATTTTAAACAACTTTCCAATTTACTTCCATTAAAAAAAATGTTCACCGTCTTTTATATTTACACTTTTTGAGTCACCAGCTCCTACTGAGCATGTGCAAGAATTCATAGACTATACGTATATGCATTTGTGATTGGCTGATTGCTATCACATGGTACAGGGGGAGTGGAATTATACATAACTTTAAAATGTGTTAGAAAAAAATCTACTACTCATTTGAAATTCAGAGTAAATGCTATTGTATTGTCTTGTTATCTTGCATTTGTTGATTATGCAAATCTACTGTATTTACTGGTCCTTTAAAAGAGAATTTTGTAGGACATTGCTCGTTTACATAAAAAAACTACAAATGAAGCCTTAACAGTAAAACCCCCCACCCAAAATTAAAAAAGAACTCTAAGGAGCATTTGTATGCTGTTCAAATCAGCCAATAGGATTTAAACAGCTCTCATCCTATTGGATAATTTCGTTAATCTTTTTCTGTAATTTTAATTTTTTTAATTTTTTGTAATATTAGATTTTTTATTTAAATTTAATCTTTGTTTTTTTATGTAATTTTCGAATTTTTTATTTTAATGTTAAATTATGATTTTTTTATTTTGCTAAGTATTCATTTATTTTTTTACGGAGATAGAGGCCTACTTATCAAGCCGTCAACCGCAAATACGCTGGAATTCCGCAGCTTAATTGTGGAGAGCTTGATTCCCCTTAGTTATCAAAGCCTACAGACTGGCAAAAGTTGAAATTTGTGACGTAACATACGATCCGCCGGTCTCAGTCCGACACAGATCGATGCTTACTTCACTTCAGATATTCTGAATGCAAATTCAGCACTATCTGACTACTTTTACTAGTTAACAAATACCTAGCAGGTAAGCTCACCACTATTCCGGCCCAGCATACCTGCTTTTCAATCCGCCGCTCTGGAGGCGGCGGATGCCATAGGAATCAATGGGAGTCTGAAAGCAGTGAAAGCTTATGTTCACTGCTGACCGATATCCCTTTGATTCCTATGGGAGAATATAAGTTACGTTTACACCTAACATAACCCCCGAGTCTAAACACCCCTAATCTGCCACCCCCTACACCGCCGCCACCTACATTATACTTATTAACCCCTAATCTGCCGCCCCGCCACCTACATAAATGTATTAACCCCTATCCCACCGCTCCCGGAGCCCACCGCAACTAAATAAAGTTATTAACCCCTAAACCTCTGGATCCCCCACATCACTATCACTTACTAAACATATTAACCCCTAAACCGCCAGCCCCTCACATTGCCATAAACTAAATTAAACTATTAACCCCTAAACCTAACAACCCGCTAACTTTATATTAAATATTAACTCATCCCTATCTTATAATACATTTAAACTTACCTTTAGATTTAAATTAAACTATATTAAACTAATAATTAACCTACCCTAACTATTAGACTAAAATTACATTAAACTATATTAAACTAATAATTAACCTACCCTAACTGTTATACTAAAATTACATTAAAATATATTAAAATATTAATTAATATACCATAACTTTTACACTAAAATTAAATTAAACTAAAAAATAAATTAACTATATTATATATTTAAACACCTAACCCTACTCAAATAATTTAAATCTACAAAAAAATTACAAATTCACAAAAAACAAACAACTAAGTTACAAAAAATAACAAACACTAAGTTACACAAAATAAAAAAGAAATGATCAAAGATTTAAACTAATTACAACTAATCTAAGAGCCCTATGAAAATAAAAAAGCCCCCCCCAAATAAAAAAACCCTAACCTACAATAAACTGACAATAGCCCTTAAAAGGGCCTTTTGCAGGGCATTGCCCCAAAGAAATCAGCTCTTTTACCTGTAAATAAAAATACAAATACCCCCCCAACAGTAAAAACCACCCACACAACAAACCCCCCCAAATTAAAACCTAACTAAAAAAACCTAAGCTCCCCATTGCCCTGAAAAGGGAATTTGTATGGGCATTGCCCTTAAAAGGGCATTTAGCTCTATTTCTGCCCAAACCCTAATCTAAAACTAAAACCCACCCAATAACCCTTAAAAAAACTAACACTAACCACTGAAGATCCACTTACAGTTTTGAAGATCCAACATCTATCCTCAAAGAAGCCGGAAGAAGTCTTTATCGAAGCTGGCAGAATTCTTCATCCAAGCCCGCAGAAGTCTTCACCCAGACGGCATCTTCTATCTTCATCCATCCGGCATGGAGCGGCTCCATCTTCAAGACATCCGACGCGGAGCATCCTCTTCGTTCAACGTCTTCTTGAACAATTAATGTTCCTTTAAATTACGTCATCCAAGATGGTGTCCCTTAGATTCCCTTAGAATTCTATCAGCCAATTGGAATTAAGGTAGAAAAATTTTTTTACTTATCAATTGAACCTCTTGCAATACGTCTAAGAGAATGTATGCATGGTATACATATTGGAGATCAAAAAATGGTTCTCTCTTTATACGCAGATGATTTGTTGATATATTTAAGTAATATAGAAGAAAGTCTCCCAGTATTATTAGAAGAGATTCAATTATTCAGTGAGATCTCAGGTTATACGATGAATTTGGGGAAGTCGGAATTGCTATGGTTAAAAAAGTCTCCTGATTTTAAAAGATCATTACCTTTTAAGGAAACACTACAGATGAAATATTTAGGCATTATTCTGTCCAAAAATATGACGGAGTGTTATGGATTAAACTATCCCAAAGTATTTGAAGAATGTAAAAGTAAATTATTAACCTGGGCTAACTTACTTATCTCTTAACTGCCAGAGTTATGTTAATTAAATCGATCTTATTCCCGAAAATTCTTTATTTATGTCAGAACATTCCTCTATTATTACATAAAAAAGATGTTTTAAAAAACACTGTACGCAATTTATTTGGGCAGGTAAAAGGCCACGGATTGCACTAGATAAACTGCAGTACAACAAATTAGTAGCAGGATTGGACTTTCCAGATATAGAAGTGTATAATTTGGCAACTACAGCTAAATATGCATTGGACTGGATAACCAATCAGGAATACTCAACATTTGGGCATATAGAAAGTAATATGATTGAACCATTTAATTTGGGAACACTCCTACATTGCCCTATAATTAAAATCCCTAAGAGAATCTCGAGTATGTTAATATTCAAAAATACAATAAAGGCATGGCAACAGGTCTGTACGCGAGTGCAGGTAAACCCTTTTTGCACGAACGTCCTCAGTATTTGTGGTAACCCAGAATTTCATCCGGGTTTCACACAAGCAGTATTTCATCGTTGGAAAAGGAAAGGTTTAGTATATGTTAAACAATTACTGTCGGAAGACCTGACAGTCAATTCTTTTTCAAACTTGGCTGGAAGCTATGATGTTCCAAAAAATGATTTTTTTGCTTTCCTACAGATACGTCATTTTATTAATAACCTACAAATTAAATATGAGCCTAATTGGTCCATGGGGATTTTAGAGAATGTCATAAAATTATATGAAAGCGGCAAAACATCAATATCAATAGTCTATAATATGATAAACTCCTTCAATAATGAAGCACAACTAAGGGCGATAAAAGATAGATGGCATAATGAGTTTCCTAATCTAAAGATAGGGGAAATAGAACAATCCTTTAAATTAAGTTATAAATATTGGGTTCCGACTAACTGGAGAGAATCCCACCTGAAAATGATCAGGAAAGTCTATGTTACCAATGCCAACGTATCTGAGTGGTACGGAACTATTTTAACATGCCCTAAGTGTAGTGCAGAGAAGGCAGATATTATTCACTACTTCTGGGAGTGTCCAAAGGTCCGCCAGTTATGGAGACAAATTAATTATTGGCTTAAGAGGAAACTTCATATAGAATTTGACATCCAAATCTTTCATGTTTTTTTCTTAGTAAAATATTATATAAACATAAAGAGAATGATCTAATTAACACTATAATTTTCGTAACCAGGAATTTAATTCTTAAGGATTGGAAAGGAGTGAAAGCCCCTAAACTGGTGGCATGTAAAAACGGGTTAGTTAGACAATGTATGTCAGAACAATGTAATCTACGAGACTTTTCTAATGATCATTTAGATGCTTTTTTCAAGAAATGGGGAAAATTAATTCTATCATTATCGCCGAATATACAAACACAACTGATAGCGCCTCTTAGGAATACAGAATATGTAATGGTTAATATCATAGCAGGCATATTTCCCCAAAGATGGAGTAGGAATTAGTATATATGGAGTGACTGTGTGTGTGTGTGGTGGTTTGTGTTTTTTTTTTTTCTCCCGCCCTTCCCACCCCCTCTTTCTCTACTATCTATTCATCTATTTAGTCTAGAAGACAGGACTGTTACACTGTTTAAGCAACACGTTTATAGAGCATAGGATGTTAGATTAATGTATTAGGTTATAATAGCTATTTGTATGCTCTAATCAGAATATAAACATGTTGGATACTGTAAGAATGTTTATGCAAAAGATATGTCAACTCTGTATATATGTGAAATTACGAACAATACAATTTGAAAAAAAAAAAAAAAGGTAGAAAAAATCCTATTGGCTGTTGCAATCAGCCAATAGGATTGAGCTTTCATCCTATTGGCTGATCCAATCAGCCAATAGAATGCAAGCTCAATCCTATTGGCTGATTGGATAAGCCAATAGGATGAAAGCTCAATCCTACTGGCTGATTACAACAGCCAATAGGATGTTTTCAACCTTAATTCCGATTGAATTCTATCAGCCAATCGGAATCTAAGGGACGTATTAAGCGCCCACGATGTTAGGCGATATCAGGCGAGCATATTGGTGCCGTCAAATGCAAGTAAGTTGACGGCTTGATAAGTAGGCCTCATTGTCTTTTTTATTTTATGTTATTTTGGATAACTTAGGGGGGTGTTAGGTTAGGGGCTTAGTGATTTTACATTAATACATTGAGTTGTGGGGGGATGGCAGTTTAAAGGTTATTAGGTTAATTTGGTAGATTGCATTGTAGGGAGTTGGTGGATTATTGGTTAATAGTGTTAATAGGTAGATTGCGTTGTTGGGGTTTGGCAGATTAGGGGTTAATAGTGTTAATAGGTAGATTGTGTTGTGAGGGGTTGGAGGATTAGGGGTTAATAGTGTTAATAGGTAGATTGCGTTGTAGTTGGCGGATTAGGGGTTAATAGTTTTAATAGGTAGTTTGCAATGGAGGGGCTGGCGGATTAGGGGTTAATAGCGTAATTAGGCACTTTGCGCTGTGGGGGGATGATGGTTATTGGGTTAATACATTTATTAACTAGTTTGCAATGTGGGGGTTGGCGGATTAGGAGTTAATAGCTTAAATAGGTATTTTGCATTGAGGGGGGTTGGTGGTTTAGAGGTTAATACTTTTTATTATTAGTTGTGATGTGTGGGGGATGGCAGATTAGGGGTTTTGAAGTGTCGGGTTCATTTTTGTAAGGCGGGTTAGATTTTTACGGCCGATTAAACATTTTTTTGTTTTTTACTTAAGCGCCGGCAGTTCATAAACTGCCCTAAATCACTGGCAACTCCAGAAATGTTTATTTCCTCACATTTCTCAGTGTCGCCGGTTTATCCGACTTACAGCAGTATCTGATCTGCCGGCGTCTTATATGTGATTCACCCGATGTGCAAGGTGAATTTACATGCAACGTAGGTTTCAGCAGTCGTGCTGAAACCTACGCTGTATATGTAATCTCGCCCAAAGTTCCCAACTAGAGAACCTGTCCAACCATGATTGTTTCTTGGATTTTAACATTGCATAAGAAAATCCTTGTAAGCTTGCACAAATCTTTTATATGGCTCCTACTTTATATTATTATTTATCATAATGTTCTAGTGCGGCTAACTTATAATGCAATGGGGCTATACACTAATGCACTTCACTAATGGATAGTTTGTTGATCATTTCTAACATTCTAATAAAATGGAATTCAATGCAAAATTACAGCCATCAGTAATTATATATTTTTATATATTTAAATTAATATTTACACAAATGTAATATATAATTACAATATCCAATAATGGTTTAATAGAAATTAAGCTAAATATAAATAACATTATAAGTAAATATATTTGATCAATCTTTTTCATAAATGGTAATGAATTAAGAAAGCGTTGGGATAGAATAGTTTTTTTCACAAACAGAGCAACACTTTTGTTACTGATGGTGATTTTAAGGACTAGAGATGGCAACTTAAGGATTAACTGCAACACAAACTGGAAGAGAGGTGTAATTTAAAGGAAAATATTAATTATTTGCTGGATTAAATTATGCAGTTTATTAACAAAAAATCATACTAACTTGTGCAGGCTTTTATTTACAATACTAGTGATGGGGATATCTGAATTAAATGTGCTTTTTTTAAGGAGTAGATTTAACATTTGCCATAGTTCCAGTTACAATTAGTGGACTTAAAGTAATATTTTCTGGTTTAGATGCCTTGCTTCCTTAACTAGTGATTTCTGGACTAGACGTTGTATCTCCTGCACCAGAAGTTGCCTTTCTTGCCATAGATGTGGGTTCTCCCAAACTAGAAGTGCTACTATCTGTACTAGACATAGCATTCCATGTACTTCATGTTGTCATTCCTGGGCTAGATGTTGTATTTCCTGAAACTGAGGTTGCATTTGTTGTGGAACCACCTGAAACAGAAGTGATTCTATCTGTACTAGACGTAGCATTCCCTGAAACAGAAGTTATGTTGCTTGTAGTAGATGTGGGAACTACTGAATTAAAACTAATAGTGCCTGTACTAGACGTAGCATCCCCTGAACTAGATGTTGTCCCGTCTGGAATGGATGTATTTCCTGGAACAGATGTTATGTTGCTTGTAGTAGATGTGGGAACTACTGAACTAGAAATAATAGTGCCTGTACTAGACGTAGCATCCCCTGAACTAGATGTTGTCCCGTCTGGAATGGATGTATTTCCTGGAACAGAAGTTATGTTGCTTGTAGTAGATGTGGGAACTACTGAACTAGAACTAATAGTGCCTGTACTAGATGTAGCATTCTCTGAACTAGATGTTGTCCATTCTGGAATGGATGTATTTCCTGGAACAGAAGTTATGTTGCTTGTAGTAGACGTTGGAACTACTGAACTAGAACTAATAGTTCCTATACTAGACGTAGCATTTCCTGAACTAGATGTTGTCCTTTCTGGAATGGATGTATTTCCTGGAACAGAAGTTATGTTGCTTGTAGTAGACATTGGAACTACTGAACTAGAACTAATAGTGCCTGTACTAGACGTAGCATTTCCTGAACTAGATGTTGTCAATTCTAAACTAGAGGTGGTAAGTCCAGTAAAAGCTGTAAATACTGAAGTAGGTGTTATATTTTCTGAAGCTGTATTCGTATATCCTGGAATTGTCGTTATGGCAATATCTTGACTGTGGTCTTTCTGACTTACAACAAATACGACCAAAACGATCACAATGATTGTCAGGATGGACAGTACCAAAGCCACAAACCAACAACAGTTATTCTGAAAGAGAAGAATAATACAATAAAGATTATCACTTATACTTTGCATTGAATTATACAAACCATAAATTAAAAAGAACTTTGCATCTCTAAAGACATTACACTAATGAAAGGAAAAAGTAATATTAGTTGTAGCCCTGAAAAAAATATCATTCTATCTTAAAAATACTTTCCCCCCATTTTCCACTGAATTCTAAGGTTCGAGGACTGAGACCAAAATGTAAACCCGCCATCAGTTTACAGCTAATCTGTAGGTGAGATACATTCTAATCCTGTTAAAATCTTATTGAGTCTTTTTTTCTACAAAATTCTCAATTTTTAGTTTTTCAATAGAATTATATACCCAAAGCCAGTCCTTGTTTGAACATATTCTTTCTGATTCTTTTTTAGAACATGCAATTAAAAAATAAAACTTTCCAACTGAGTTATATTCTCTAATTTGCTTGTTCTTTTGGTATTCTTTGTTAAAAAACATACCTAGGTAGGCTCAGGAGCAGCTGCTGATTGGTGGCTCCACATATATGCCTATTGTAATTGGCTCACAAGATTTGGTCAGCTAGCTCCCAGTTATGCATTTCGCTCCATTAAAAAAGGATACCAAGAAAATGTACCAATAATGATAACAGAAGTAAACTAGAATGATCTACCTGACTAGTGATACAAAAATGGAATTTAATAATCCAATAAGTGTCCAATACCTCTAATCTATTTAAACAATTATAACTAACATTTCTTTCTTATATATTTCTTTTACTTTTTTTAACGTTTTCTCTTGTACATATAATAGAGCAGAATGTTTTGTGAGGGTTGATTATATTTGTTTTCTTTTTAATTAATGGAACTCATTCTAAACATCAAAAAGTTAACTTTTAAAAGACTGATGCAGCTCCATTAAAGGGACATAATACTCATATGCTAAATCACTTGAAACTGATGCAGTATAACTGTAAAAAGCTGACAGGAAAATATCACCTGAGCATCTCTATGTAAAAAAGGAAGATATTTTACCTCACAATCTCCTCAGCTCAGCAGAGTAAGTTCTGTGTAAAAAGTTATAATTCAGCTGTTGTCCAGCTGCAAGTAAAAAAAGAATAAAAAAAAAAGAAGAAATGAACAGCAGCCAATCAGCATCAGCAGTGCTGAGGTCATGAACTCTTTTACTGTGATCTCATGAGATTTGACTTAACTCTCATGAGATTTCATTGTAAACTCCCTTACACTGAATAGGGAAATAACATGAGAGTGCACAAGGCTCATCCCTTCGGCTGTCCTGGACAGACATACTGATATACTGCTTACAAATCCTTTACAATGGGATGTGGCTACTGAGGAATTTTTGAGGTAAAATATCTTTATTTTTTACATAGAGATCTTCAGGTGATATTTTCTAGTCAGCTTTTTACAGCTATGCTGCAGCACTTTCAAGTGTTTAAACATTTGGGTATTATGGCCCTTTAATTATAATTTAGCCGAACTTACAAATTGTGGCTCTGACAAGTGGTGGACACTAATTTGTTTGTGGGATATGCAAGTATGGGATGCACGCACTTAGCCATGTGCACTAAACAAGTCCTTGTTTTTTTTTATCCATTAACTTGAAATCAAGCGATAATGATTTGCCAAGTGGAAAGCAACAAGCTACACACAGTCAGTAATGCTCTTGTCAGTTTTATTTAACAAATGTGCCAGAAACGGCAGCACACCATCAAGGCACCAAAAACTTTAAAAAAATCAAGTCTTTATTAAATGCATTCAAAATGTAAGCATCTAGGTACAAAAGTCTGTGCAAGTTTCATGCCAATTGTATCTAGATGCTGTCACGGCCATGTCTCGGATTGAACCTGGGACTCCTGATTCAAAGCCTGTAGCCCTGTCTCTGTGCCACCAGAGGCCTTTAGCTAGTGCTGAAACTTTGGGACACCTGTTGCTTGCACTGATTGTGCTCTTTAGCTCCACCTGCCTTCCAGTTGCAGGCAGTTACCTCATCAGCACTGCTATAAAAGACAGCCTCATAGACCACTCCCTGCCCTGACATTGTGGTTCTTCCTGTCTGTTAGTGCCTCTCACCTTGCCTGAGTTCCTATTTTGTTTGTTCCCTCTGATTCCTGAATTTGACTTGCCTCCTGACTACACTCTTGGTTTTCTGTTTTGTTTTATGAAAGATCGAACTGATATTCTGGTATACCAAACTTGGCCTTGTCTCCTAACTACTCTAAAGGATTCTCCCTGTATTTGGTGACTTATCAGACTGCTCTTAGATACCTGACTCTCGCTTTGTCTCCTGGTTATTCTCTCATCACCAGCCTGTTGCTGCCACCTGTAATCCTGTGTCACTATCCTGCCTTCTCTGGTATTCTACTCCTGTACCCAAGTCCTGCAGAGGGCACCTACCAAGCTCTGTTATCCTGTTTCAGTGCCTAACCTGCAGAGGGAGCTTGCCAAGTTCCATTATCCAATAACTGCATTCAAGCTCTGTAGGGACTGTCTGCCAAGTGCCAGTTTCCAACTACTGCACTCAAGCACTGCAAAGGGTATATTCCAAGTGCCAGTATCCAGCTACTGCACCCAAGCTCTGTATAGGGTGACTCTTAAGTTCCTGTACCCTAGATTAACAGAGGGTATCTCCCAAGTGCCAATCTCAAGTTCCTGCTTCATAGCCCTGCTGAAGTTATCTGCATATACCAGTATCCAGCTATTGTACTCAAACTCTGCAGTGAGTGTCCACCCAGCTTCTGTATCCTGTTACAGTCTTTGGCCTCCAGTTGTCATTCCTGTCTTTGGCCTCAAGTCTTGACCTTCCTGTGGGCATGTCTGGCCCTATTGTGGTTATTACTTCCGAATCCAGCTCTGGAGTAAGAGCACCTGCTGCTCACCTATCCTGCTTCCAGCATCCAATTCTTCAATGTCCTGTATAATAAACTTGCATTGGGTGTCTGTTTCTTCAGCTATGCCTAAAAAGGGTGTTTCCATTGAGAAGCCCATATCACTGCTCCCCTTTAGTGCACAAGATAGCCTTAAAGGGATATAAAACCCAATTTTTTTTCCTTTCATGATTCAGATAAAGCATGTGGTTTTAAACAACTTTCCCATGTTGTTCTATTACAAATGTGTTTTGTTCTTTTCATATAATTTGTTGAAAAGGTTACCTAGGCAGACTCAGGAGCTGCTGATTGGTGGCTGAAAAAAAATGCCTCATGTTATTGGCTCATCGAATGCATTAACTAGCTCCCAGTAGTGCACTGCTGCTTCTTCAACAAGGGATAACAAAAGACAATAGGAGTAAATTGAAAAGTTGTTTAAAATTGTATGCTCTATCTGAATCATAAATGAAAAAAAATTTTGTTTCATATCTCTTTAAGCCTGACACCAACTCACATGAGCTCCAAACCCCTAAACCCATTCCACAGAGCACGGCAGAAATTCACACTTTTAATGAATTTAATAAAGACTTGGGGCTAGATTACAAGTGGAGCTCTAATTTATCGAGCTCCCATAAATAGCAAATTCACCCGTTTTTAAGCGCAAAATAAATAACCTGCCATTACAAGTGGCTAGTTAATGCTCCAGCAAGCTCGTGGTAGCAATTAGCACTCTAAAAAATTCAGATCTCTGGTTAATTTTCAAAATGTGCCCCACAAAAAAACCCTGCAAAGAAACAGTTTTTAGGGTGCGGGAGTGGGATATCAGAAAAAAAGTGCCTTTACATTGCGGTCTATGGGAACTGTAAATTCTCTATAAATCAATATGTATATGCATTATTCTTTTTGAGGTGTCTGACGAAGGAGTAAAACCCTGAAACTTTACGAAAAAAAGTGACGATATTACTAAATCCTGGTGAATGCATCCACTTGTTATTGCCTACATATATATTTATGTGCTATTATGTGTATATACATATATATTTATATGTTATTATGTGTATATACATATATATTTATGTGTTACTATGTGTATATACATATATATTTATGTGTTATTATGTGTATATACATATATATTTATGTGTTATTATGTGTATATACATATATATTTATGTGTTATTATGTGTATATACATATATATTTATGTGTTATTATGTGTATATACATATATATTTATGTATTTATGTGTTATTATGTGTATATACATATATATTTATGTGTTACTATGTGTATATACATATATATTTATGTTTTATGTTTTATATATATTTATGTGTTATTATGTGTATATACATATATATTTATGTGTTACTATGTGCATATACATATATATTTATGTGTTACTATGTGTATATACATATATATTTATGTGTTACTATGTATATATACATATATATTTATGTGTTATTATGTGTATATACATATATATTTATGTGTTACTATGTGTATATACATATATATTTATGTGTTATGTGTATATACCTATATATTTATGTGTTACTATGTGTATATACATATATATTTATGTGTTACTATGTGTATATACATATATATTTATGTGTTATTATGTGTATATACATATATATTTATGTGTTACTATGTGTATATATTTATATATTTATGTGTTAATATGTGTATATACATATATTTATGTATTACTATGTGTATATACATATATTTATGTGTTATTATGTGTATATACATATATATTTATGTGTTACTATGTGTATATATTTATATATTTATGTGTTAATATGTGTATATACATATATATTTATGTGTTATTATGTGTATATACATATATATTTATGTGTTATTATGTGTATATACATATATATTTATTTGTTACTATGTGTATATACATATATATTTATGTGTTACTATGTGTATATACATATATATTTATGTGTTACTATGTGTATATACATATATATTTATGTGTTATTATGTGTATATACATATATATTTATGTGTTACTATGTGTATATATTTATATATTTATGTGTTATTATGTGTTTATACATATATATTTATGTGTTATTATGTGTATATACATATATATATTTATGTGTTATTATGTGTATATACATATATATTTATATGTTACTATGTGTATATACATATCCTATATTATAAAAGACAAGTGTTTGTCTGAAGCCGTCATGCGCAGTACAGACAAACACTTGGCTTTAGACAGCTGATCGCACGCGCAGCCACCCGACCTCGCACGCGCACCCCTGCAGGTGAAACACGCAAGGGTGAAAACAGCAGCGCAAAGACCGGCAAGTGAAGGCGCACAGCTGATCAGACGAGAGAGAGAGAGAGAGAGAGAGAGAGAGAGAGAGAGAGAGACTAACACGGCCCGTGTGAACGGGCTTTAGGACTAGTATATTTATATGTTACTATGTGTATATACATATATATTTATGTGTTACTATGTGTATATACATATATATTTATGTGTTATTATGTGTATATACATATATATTTATGTGTTATTATGTGTATATACATATATATTTATGTGTTATTATGTGTATATACATATATATTTATGTGTTATTATGTGTATATACATATATATTTCTGTGTTACTATGTGTATATACATATATTTCTGTGTTACTATGTGTATATACATAATATTTCTGTGTTACTATGTGTATATACATATATATGTATGTGTTACTATGTGTATATACATATATATTTATGTGTTATTATGTGTATATACATATATATTTATATGTTACTATGTGTATATGCATATATATTTATGTGTTACTATGTGTATATACATATATATTTATGTGTTACTATGTGTATATGCATATATGTTTATGTGTTACTATGTGTATATACATATATATTTATGTGTTATTATGTGTATATACATATATATTTATGTGTTACTATGTGTATATACATATATATTTATGTGTTACTATGTGTATATACATATATATTTATGTGTTACTATGTGTATATGCATATATGTTTATGTGTTACTATGTGTGTATACATATATATTTATGTGTTACTATGTGTATATACATATATATTTATGTGTTACTATGTGTATATACATATATATTTATGTGTTACTATGTGTATATACATATATATTTATGTGTTATTATGTGTATAAACGTATATATTTATGTTTTATTATGTGTATATACGTATATATGTATGTGTTATTATGTGTATATACATATATATTATGTGTTACTATGTGTATATACATATATATGTATGTGTTATTATGTGTATATACATATATATTTATGTGTTACTATGTGTATATACATATATATTTATGTGTTACTATGTGTATACATATATATTTATGTGCTAATATGTGTATTTATATATATATTTATATGTTACTATGTGTATATACATATATATATATACATATATATTTATGTGTTAGTATGTGTATATACATATATATTTATGTGTTACTATGTGTATATACATATATATTTATGTGTTATTATGTGTATATACATATATGAAAAAAAGTAAATTCCGTGTTTTAGCCCTAGTGAGCCGATATGTATTAGTGGCAGTTCACAGCCTCATATGTAACAGTCTTAGGCGATATGACAAAAAGAGATCTTATCAAGCATATTTTTGCTGTACTCAAGATATGATTCCTCTGTATTAAATAACAGGCTGATTCCTTTGGATTATATAGTAGAAGGACTCACCCACATTGACCATGTACACACCGTCCGGCGAGCATCCACAGTATGCGGAGATAGAGCTATCCAGGCGCTCCAGCTGCTCGTTACCTCCCAGGGAACGGTCGATCAATTCAGCCGCTGCTCGTCAGGTACTGTATCTGCAAGCACCTCAGCTACGCGACTCTTCGTTGAACCAGTTCCGGTTTGCCTCCAGGTGCAAAACAACCAATGGGAATCCGTGTGTAAGGTCACGTGGTGGGTGGTCAACCAATCCTGTGCTTGGAAAATGTCTTTGAAGACAGTATCGCCGAAGTAGCTGTGTTGGCTCCAAAGTAAGTGAGCACTTTATCCGCCCTCAGTCGTTTCTTAAATGCTTGAGGATAGAGGGTATCTAAAAAGGATTCCTTGTAATCCCAAATAAGATATCAAGTAGAAAAAGGAAGTCGATCCCAATATCCATATGGTATATATAAAAACAGCCTTTATTTCTCAAATTAAAATAACCAACATGATACATGCACAGAGAGTATCAGGTTTTACGCGTTTCGGCGGGTGCCGTACTCATAAACCTGATTAGGCACAGGTGAGTGCCTTCTTAAAAAGGTTACAAAAGAAATGGTTATTGGTTGGTGCTCAACACACCCCTATTAACCATTAAAGTACTGAGTGCACACAATCAATTACTTTTTTCACACATAAGAAAAAATGGGAAGATGGAAATGGACATAGATAGAGGAGAATATATACATATGTCAAGTTTGATGTCAGTTGACAAAGACAATTTGCAAATGGCCAATATATACAATGCTAGTTCCAAAATCCTGCCATAAATACAAATATGAATATTGCCAACAAACATGGTATTGCATTGTTACGGAAGGAGGAGAGAAGAAGCATGTCAAATAACAAATAACGAAATAACATTAGAAAAGATGAGAAAACAAAAACAATAAACACAATAAAACCTTCTAGATGTAAATGCATAGACTTGATAAGACACATATTTAAAGAAAGTAAATATATGCTATTCCAACATTATTTTAGACATAGACATATGTGTATAAAACGCAAGAACTAATAGGTTAGCAAGTATCAAAATAGCTTTGCCAATCATAAAGTTCAAGCTTGCACTAATTATATAACAAACATATGCCATATATCAATGTTGAATGTATGTTTAATTATTAGACAGAAAGAGATGGCAACAGCCCTTCCCCTAACCGTCTAAGAATGTAATGCAAATGTTTATGTTAAAGCATCTGTTTATAGAAAGGTATATATGTGTGATGCTGGTGTCATCTTTCTAAACGTGTCATGAAGAAAGTTATCCCACAACATGTATATTCCAGAAATAATTGTTGATGTCGGGTGAACTGGACCATGAAGCCAATCATTACTTCCAATGGTTTATAATGTCAAACTCAGAATTAAATCCATGTGGTATCTGAGTATTTAGCTTCATGATCCAGTACACCTCCTGCCTGGCCAAAATTTCATCCCTGTTCCCTCCTCTGGGAGGCAACGTGATAGTTTCAATGCCTCGCCATTTGAAGGATCTGGTGTCCTTGCCGTGCACCTCAATAAAATGTCGTGATAGTGCCGAACATGGTTTATCATATTTGATATAACCAAGATGTTCTCTGATCCTTGTCCGGACTTCCCTGCTTGTCATTCCAACGTACTGTTTGGAATGTTCATGACATTCTATGAGGTACACGACATAGACACTGGAGCACTTAATGCATCCTTTAGACAAAAAATCCTCTCCGGTTGAACACGAATAAAAATCTTTGCCTTCTACAATAGTGTCACAGGCCTTACACCTATGGTCCCCACATTTGTAGGTACCATTGACCTGTAACCAAGAACTTTTCTTCTTTTTATTGGAGGGTAAGAGACTGGGAGACAAAAGATTGCCCAAAGACAGAACTCTTTTTCTACTGTCCTGAACCCTTTTTCTACTGTTTTTCTACTGTCGTTTTTAAGTGTGCATCACCCAGAAGAATAGGAAAGTATTTCCTAATGATGCCACATACAGTGGAATAATCTGAAGAATATTGGGTGATGAAGGTGAGCGGTCTATCTTGCTCATTCACCTTACGCTGTTGATTTTTCGGGTTTCTTTCTGATGTGGCCACTTTTTTAGCTACATTGTCTAATAATTTAGGGGGATAGCCCCTATTTTTGAGCCTCTGTTTAATTTCCTTGGTTTCTGCATGAAAATCTCTGTCACTGCTACAAACTCTTTTTGCCCTCAGGAACTGACTCTTTGCAATACAACTAAATACATGTGGAGGGTGTCCACTTTTATGGTGGAGAATCGTATTACCCGAAATGGGTTTTCTATAGAGTTTAGACCTGATCTTTTGTGTCACAGGATTTCCAACTAATGTGACATCCAAGAAGTTAACCTTAAGGGGATGACAATCATGTGTAAATGTTAGACCATGACTTGCCTCATTCAAGAAACCAAGAAATAATTGGGCTTGGTCTTCACTTGACGACCAGATAAAAATCATGTCGTCTATGAAGCGACGATAGAAAACTACCTCTGCTCCGAGGGCATATGTTTGTTATATAATTAGTGTAAGCTTGAACTATATGATTGGCAAAGCTATTTTGATACTTGCTAACCTATTGGTTCTTGCGCGTTTTTTACACATATGTCTATGTCTAAAATAATGTTGGAATACCATGTTTGTTGCCAATATTCATATTTGTATTTATGGCAGGATTTTGGAACTAGCATTGTATATATTGGCCATTTGCGAATTGTCTTTGTCAACTGACATCAAACTTGACATATGTATATATTCTCCTCTATCTATGTCCATTTCCATCTTCCCATTTTTTCTTATGTGTGAAAAAAGTAATTGATTGTGTGCACTCAGTACTTTAATGGTTAATAGGGGTGTGTTGAGCACCAACCAATAACCATTTCTTTTGTAACCTTTTTAAGAAGGCACTCACCTGTGCCTAATCAGGTTTATGAGTACGGCACCCGCCGAAACGCGTAAAACCTGATACTCTCTGTGCATGTATCATGTTTGTTATTTTAATTTGAGAAATAAAGGCTGTTTTTATATATACCATATGGATATTGGGATCGACTTCCTTTTTCTACTTGATATCTTATTTGGGATTACAAGGAATCCTTTTTAGATACCCTCTATCCTCAAGCATTTAAGAAACGACTGAGGGCGGATAAAGTGCTCACTTACTTCGGAGCCAACACAGCTACTTCGGCGATACTGTCTTCAAAGACATTTTCCAAGCACAGGATTGGTTGACCATCCACCACGTGACCTTACACACGGATTCCCATTGGTTGTTTTGCACCTGGAGGCAAACCGGAACTGGTTCAACGAAGAGCCGCGTAGCTGAGGTGCTTGCAGATACAGTACCTGACGAGCAGCGGCTGAATTGATCGACCGTTCCCTGGGAGGTAACGAGCAGCTGGAGCACCTGGATAGACCGCTCACCTTCATCACCCAATATTCTTCAGATTATTCCACTGTATGTGGCATCATTAGGAAATACTTTCCTATTCTTCTGGGTGATGCACACTTAAAAACGACAGTAGAAAAAGGGTTCAGGTGTGTTTACTCCAAAAATCTGTCTTTGGGCAATCTTTTGTCTCCCAGTCTCTTACCCTCCAATAAAAAGAAGAAAAGTTCTTGGTTACAGGTCAATGGTACCTACAAATGTGGGGACCATAGGTGTAAGGCCTGTGACACTATTGTAGAAGGCAAAGATTTTTATTCGTGTTCAACCGGAGAGGATTTTTTGTCTAAAGGATGCATTAAGTGCTCCAGTGTCTATGTCGTGTACCTCATAGAATGTCATGAACATTCCAAACAGTACGTTGGAATGACAAGCAGGGAAGTCCGGACAAGGATCAGAGAACATCTTGGTTATATCAAATATGATAAACCATGTTCGGCACTATCACGACATTTTATTGAGGTGCACGGCAAGGACACCAGATCCTTCAAATGGCGAGGCATTGAAACTATCACGTTGCCTCCAGAGGAGGGAACAGGGATGAAATTTTGGCCAGGCAGGAGGTGTACTGGATCATGAAGCTAAATACTCAGATACCACATGGATTTAATTCTGAGTTTGACATTATAAACCATTGGAAGTAATGATTGGCTTCATGGTCCAGTTCACCCGACATCAACAATTATTTCTGGAATATACATGTTGTGGGATAACTTTCTTCATGACACGTTTAGAAAGATGACACCAGCATCACACATATATACCTTTCTATAAACAGATGCTTTAACATAAACATTTGCATTACATTCTTAGACGGTTAGGGGAAGGGCTGTTGCCATCTCTTTCTGTCTAATTATTAAACATACATTCAACATTGATATATGGCATATGTTTGTTATATAATTAGTGTAAGCTTGAACTTTATGATTGGCAAAGCTATTTTGATACTTGCTAACCTATTAGTTCTTGCGTTTTATACACATATGTCTATGTCTAAAATAATGTTGGAATAGCATATATTTACTTTCTTTAAATATGTGTCTTATCAAGTCTATGCATTTACATCTAGAAGGTTTTATTGTGTTTATTGTTTTTGTTTTCTCATCTTTTCTAATGTTATTTCGTTATTTGTTATTTGACATGCTTCTTCTCTCCTCCTTCCGTAACAATGCAATACCATGTTTGTTGCCAATATTCATATTTGTATTTATGGCAGGATTTTGGAACTAGCATTGTATATATTGGCCATTTGCAAATTGTCTTTGTCAACTGACATCAAACTTGACATATGTATATATTCTCCTCTATCTATGTCCATTTCCATCTTCCCATTTTTTCTTATGTGTGAAGAAAGTAATTGATTGTGTGCACTCAGTACTTTAATGGTTAATAGGGGTGTGTTGAGCACCAACCAATAACCATTTCTTTTGTAACCTTTTTAAGATGGAACTCACCTGTGCCTAATCAGGTTTATGAGTACGGCACCCGCCGAAACGCGTAAAACCTGATACTCTCTGTGCATGTATCATGTTGGTTATTTTAATTTGAGAAATAAAGGCTGTTTTTATATATACCATATGGATATTGGGATCGACTTCCTTTTTCTACTTGATATATACATATATATTTATGTGTTAATATGTGTATATTCAAATGCATATACAGTATATTTAAAATCTACTTCCCATCATTGCGCAACTTACCCCCTTGGCTGCCCTAGGTTCTCAGGTGTGTCTCATAGCATGAGAACAAGGCTCCTATTGGAGCCTATGGAAGCGCGCTCTTGTGAGCGCAAAGCTTCCATGCAATGCGAGAGCGTGGTTGTGTTCGCATTGCACTTTATTTGAAATACCAGTGAACATTTACGTACGCTGGTATAAGTGAGTGGAGCACAAATTTTGTGCTCCCAAAAGCGCAATTTTGCGCTCCACTTGTATTATGTATGTATTCATGTTTGGCCATATTTTTCCTTTGAGGTAAAATTTCAAATAATTCCCAAACATTAATAAAGTTTATTGTTTCAACTGAATGTTAATCTTACTATTTCAAATGTTATGTACAATTAAAAACAATCAAATTACATTCATTCTAAGTTTTATGAATGCAATTTATCAGTCATTTGTCCCTCCCTTATACCAGGTTGTAGAAACTTACTTGACAGACGGGTTTGTCATTTTCATCCTATTAAGAAAGGATTTTCAAAGTCAATAAAAACAGCAACTACTTATTAAACGGAATCATTGTTCCCATTAGCAAACACAGCATTCTGAATACCTCATCACAACAATCAAAAAACGTTTTATTGTTATTACTATTATTATTATTATTATCATAATTTATTTGTATAGCGCCAAGTTCTGTAGTGCTGGATACACAGCTAGGGGTATGCAATGACAAGGCTTTGTGATAAAATACAATACATACCAGACTAAACAAATCTAGTACAGGGGGGAGAGGGACTTGCTCCACAGAGCTTATAGTCTACAGGTTGAGGGTGCAGAGACATAAGGTTTGGGGAAGCTTGTCACATGGATTATAGGTGCAGAAGTTTATCAGGCAGCTCAATAATAATTTTGGTTAGAAGGAGAGATGGTTCGCCTCTCTGAATAGGGCTGTTTGCAAGGAGTGTCTGGAGCTATACAAGGTTGGAGAAAGTCTTATGGAGCGGAGCAGAGAGTTCCAGAGGACAGAAGCAGCGGGTGAGAAGTCAGGAGGCAGGAGGTAGAGATAATAGAAGTGGAAAGACGTAAAAAGGTTTGTAAGAATTGGCCTCAGATTCCAAAAATATGAGTAAATAAGAAATAATTATAAAGATGAGAAATATAAAGTTGGTTCACTCTGATATAATTTGAACTAGCAACTACATAATGCAATTCTAAACTTTCAAACTGTCTTCCTATGCATCTGCACAAACAATAGGTTTCAGCCAACGCCTTGGTTATCTTACAGAGGTGCCATACTCAGGAAGCAACACAAAATACACTGAATTGGCTAAGATATGCAAATGCTAATTAGATTTTAGAGCCCAAACCAATACTGGAGCCATTTCACTTAAAATGCATGAGTTTTGTTTCCAAAAATACATTAATTACCTCATGATAAGAATCATCATCATGTGTGCCTGTTAAGAATAAGAACAAAGATACATCTTATTAAATACTTATTTGTCCACTAATATTAAAACATACAGTGATAGTAGTGGCAGTTTAGAGAAAATTAAGATATTTCAAAATCCAGAAAAGATATGATCAAGACGAAACAAGACCATACTTTACATATTTAACAATTGTTTGCCATTATGCATTATAACAGCCTGTTAAATGGACATAACATATTTTGTAATTATGTGATTATTCTGTTTAACTTTTCAGCACAATATGAACATTTTCTAAATATTTAAAGGATATAAAACAAGATTGTTTTATTTGTGATTTAGACAAGGGGGCTTATTTACTAATGCTTTGCGGACATGATACGCTGTAGCGCATCATGTCTGCCAGACATCGCTGAATGCTGCCCCCTGCAGATTCACGGCCAATCGGACGCTAGCAGGGGGTGTCAATCAACCCGATCGTAAGCGATCGGGTTGATTGCTGTATGTCGCTCAGAGGCAGCAGATACAGTTTAGGAGCAGGGGAAAGGGGCCATTCTGCCCTTGTTAAATCGACCCCAGAGCATACAATTTTAAAAAGTTTTCAATTTACTTCTATTATCAAATTTGCTTTGTTCCCATGATATTCTGTGTTGAAGAGATACCTAGGTAGCATCTGGCGCACTAAATGGCAGGAAATTCTTATTATTATTCTTTATTTATAAAGCGCCAACAGATTCCGCAGCGCTGTCCATGGGTACAAAGATATAAGTACAACGTAGAGACAATATAATTGTGACAGACCCTTCTGTCAGGACTGAAAGAGTTAACTGTGTTTAGCTTTAAGAATCTAATTTCTAAAGACAGGTTTTCTGTCCTCAGCTATTGTGTGCTATAATTACATTTAAGTAATAAACAGGCCATTGTTTAATCACCCTCTGAGAGAAAACGCCTAAGTGATAAGAAGAGTCAAGAGTGTCTTGTGGTTGAAGTGTTTAAGTAATATAATTCTATTGTATCATGTCAAGGGCGCTTCTCCCTTTTATCTAATGTACAACATTCTTTCAACCCCCATCTGGGGGGTCAAAAACCTGTATAAATCTGATTGTGCTGCCTTCAAATAAAGTGTTATCCTGTTTTAAACCTGAAATGTGGAGCTTGGTCTCATGTTTGCAGGGAAACTGATCAAGGTTGTGAAGTGCTGATTCTGTATGCAGGACATTGTTCTCTGGTATTAACCCTTGGTACACTGTTGGTACCGTAACATTGGTGGCAAGCGACGAATGAACCTTATCGCCAGAAGAGCAACTACACAAGCAGTAACCTCAGGAAGAGGGGGATTATTACAATACTGACTAAGATGGAAAGAGTACCAGGGACAGAAGGAACCAATGGGCCCAGCATAGCAGACAGAACCCCGCAGAAGCAAGCTTTGATCGGGCGGTTAAAATAAGACTGGCACATTATGGCCCCAACCCATCTGCGGAAATTATCGACCGGTCATAGCAGCTGTGGAGGCAAACCTACTTCGCCAAAGCGGCGCTGCAGCAACCCTGGAAAAGAGGAAAAGAAAAAAAAAAAAAAAAAAAAAAAAAAAAAAAAAAAAAAAAAAAAAAAAAAAAAAAAAAAAAAAAAAAAAAAAAAAAAAAAAGTAAATTTGCAGCTTTTAAAAACTTCCTGGAAACAGAAGGAGAGATTGATGGGTACCTTGCGGATTTTGAGAGGCAATGTGCACTACACAAGGTACCCGCAGAGGACTGGGTCATGATATTATCCGGAAAATTATCCGGCCGGGCCAGTGAGGCTTTTCGGGCCATTCCAGATGAGGAAGTCGGGGATTATAATACTGTAAAAGAGGCTCTGCTCTCCAGGTATGCAGTTACACCGGAGGCATACCGGAGGCGGTTCAGAGACACTGTTAAATTAGCTGGTGATTCCTACCTTGAGTGGGCATGTAAGGTGCACCGCACAGCAGCTCACTGGATAGCAGGGTGCCAAGCCGTGTCTGGGGAAGAGGTGCTGCAGCTATTCCTGTTGGAACATTGCTTCGACAAGTTACCCGCAGGAGTTCGAGAGTGGGTTCGGGACCGTAAACCCTCCACCCTGCATGAAGCGGCTCGCTTGGCAGATGAGTATACGGATGCCCGCAAACTGGACACTGCTACCAATAAGCCCCCTGCCAGAGTGGAGTACAGAC
Organism: Bombina bombina; assembly: GCF_027579735.1. Classification (NCBI taxonomy): domain Eukaryota; kingdom Metazoa; phylum Chordata; class Amphibia; order Anura; family Bombinatoridae; genus Bombina; species Bombina bombina. The sequence goes on from NC_069509.1 coordinate 24,285,330, forward strand.
CCCCAGTCACCCCAGCACCTGCCAGTTACCAACCCCAGCGCACCGCTATACCACACGGCCTCTGGCCACGAACTACCCTCAGAGAGCCCTGTTCAATTCGCGGGGCTACTCACAACCGATTCGATGCTTTGGATGTAAGCAACTAGGGCACAAAAGACCAGAGTGTCCCCTAAATGCAGCGAACCAAGCACAGTCCTGGAGAAGACCTGCCGGCGGAATCCCACGTAACCCTCAGCCTGCGGCCCGCTACGTAGAGGCGCAAGAATGCTGGGGCATCCTACATGAGGCAGACCTTGTGCAAGCTGCCCACCGGAATAACCGGCAACTGGTTAAAGTGAATGGGAAGGAGGTCAGTGGTCTACGGGATACTGGTGCTACCATGACCTTGCTTCGAAAGAACTTGGTGTCTGAGAAACAGCACACAGGAGACACTGTGGCTGTGAGGGTAGCAGGGGGCACTGTGTTCCGCCTGCCTGTTGCCAGGGTGCATTTGGATTGGGGAGGGGGCGCTAGACCTGTGAATGTGGGGGTCATGAAGGATTTACCAGCTGATGTTCTCCTTGGAAATACCTTGGTCCCCCTTGTTTCTGCCTATGCTCCCATGGGTCCCGCTGATGTTAACCCTGTGACTACCCGTGCTCAGATCCGTGCAGCAGAGACTGACCCCCCTGCTGCTAAGCCCCAGGACGCTGAGCTCAGTAAATCTCTATCCGCTATTGATACGTGGAAGTCCCGTTACAATGCGCTGATGAAGGAGAAGAGTCACGTAGAGGATGAAATGGTCACGTTAAATAATCATGTAACAGTGCTAGCAGGAGAGAAGAGGAGTGCAGAGGAAAAAGCACGTTTAGAACAGGAATCTCTGCTAGACAGGCTGCACCGACAGACTGCAGAAAACACCAGCTTGAGAGTGGAACATGAAACATTAAAGACAAACTTAGTGACACTTGAGGAGAAGCTGACGCTGGCTCATAGTGAGGTGCAGCAACTCAAGGGCACCCTATGTCAGTATGAAGGGATTGTGGATACCTATAAAGAGCAGGTACAGAAAACTCGTAAAGAAGCTGATGAGATTTTGAAGGACTGTTTAGCCCTAGTCTGGGCACTGAGGAAGTTGAACCCTTGTTTGTATGGACAGGAATTCTCTCTCATAACGGGAATACAAATGGATTGTCCCAGCAAACTGACATGCCTACCACCCCTTAGTCCGGTCATCCCCAGGTTGACCCGCAAAAGGGTCAAGCCGGGTCTGCCGGAGTGTTCCACAAGGGGGGAGCTATGTGACAGACCCTTCTGTCAGGACTGAAAGAGTTAACTGTGTTTAGCTTTAAGAATCTAATTTCTAAAGACAGGTTTTCTGTCCTCAGCTATTGTGTGCTATAATTACATTTAAGTAATAAACAGGCCATTGTTTAATCACCCTCTGAGAGAAAACGCCTAAGTGATAAGAAGAGTCAAGAGTGTCTTGTGGTTGAAGTGTTTAAGTAATATAATTCTATTGTATCATGTCAAGGGCGCTTCTCCCTTTTATCTAATGTACAACATTCTTTCAACCCCCATCTGGGGGGGTCAAAAACCTGTATAAATCTGTATGCTGCCTTCAAATAAAGTGTTATCCTGTTTTAAACCTGAAATGTGGAGCTTGGTCTCATGTTTGCAGGGAAACTGATCAAGGTTGTGAAGTGCTGATTCTGTATGCAGGACATTGTTCTCTGGTATTAACCCTTGGTACACTGTTGGTACCGTAACAATAATATAAGACAACATTTTACAGACAAATACAGGGGGAATTTAGGGCCTTATTCCCATGGGAACTTACAATCTAGATGTGTAGGAGGATGGGAAACAGCCGGTGGGGATTGCAAAGGTGAGAATGATGTTAGTGAGGAGTTAGATCAGGGCAACTGTTGGTTAAGTGAAATTAATTTGTTAATGAGTTGGGTGATAAGCTTACCTGAACAAAAAGTTCTTTAGGGAGCGTTTAAAGAAGGACAGGTTAGGGGAAAGTCTCACAGCTCGAGGAAGTGCGTTCCAGAGGGCTGGTGCCACACAAGAGAAGTCCTGTAGTCTAGCATGGGATGAGGTGATGGTAGAGAAGGCAAGGAGCAGGTCATTTTTGGATCTTAGGGGGTGGGCTGGAGTATATTTGATGAGGGAGGACAGGTAGGGTGGGACAGCATTGGTGAGGGCTTTGTAGGTCAGGGTCAGAATTTTGAATTTAATTCTGCTGTGAATGGGGAGCCAGTGAAGGGACTCACAGAGAGGTGCAGCAGACACGGAGCATCGGCAGAGGTGAATTAGCCTGGCAGAAGCATTTATGATGGATTGAATGGGGGAGAGGCGGGAGAGAGGGAGACCGGTTAGTAGGTTTTTATAGTAGTCATGTTGGAAAATTATCAGGAAGTAGATTAGTTGTTTAGTCGTTTCAGAGTTTAGAAATTTTGGAGATATTGTGTAGGTGGTTGCAGTTGGTGGTTGGATGTGGGGAATGAAGGACAGATTTAAGTCAAGTGTGACTCCAAGGCAACAGACTTGGGGTGATGGGGAGATAGTGGTATCGCCAACAGTGATAGAAAAATTAGAAATTGGAGTAAAATTAGAGGGGGGATTAGAAGTAGTTTAGTCTTTAACATGTTTATTTTTAGGTGGTGAGAGGCCATCCAGGAGGAAATGCCAGATAAGCAGTCGCTGATGTGAAAATTGACAGAAGGAGAGAGTGCAGGGGGGGATAGGTAGAGCTCAATATCATCAGCATAGAGGTGATAGTTGAAGCCATAGCTATTGATAAGTTTACCCAGTGAAGAAGTCTAAATAGAGAAAAGTAGAGGACCAAGAACAGAGCCTTGAGGTACTCCAACAGACAGAGGCGATGGAGAGCAGGAGTCACCAACAAACAAGACAGAGAAGGATCTGTTAGAGAGATAAGAGTGAATCCAGGAGAGGGCAGTGTTACAGAGCCCAAGAGAGCTAAGAGTCTGTAGGTGGGGGGGGGGGGTCAACAGTGTCAAAGACAGCAGAGAGGTCAAGTAAGATGAGTATAGAATAGTGGCCGTTGTTTTTGGCAGAAAGGAGATCATTAGTAACATAGGTGAGGGCAGTCTCAGTTGAGTGTTGGGGACGGAAGCCAGATTGCAGGGGGTTAAACAATGAGTTGGAGGACAGGAAGTGGGTTATGCGATTGAAAACTAGTTTTTCAAGGAATTTTGAAGATAACGGAAGTAGTGATATGGGGTGGTAGTTTGCAGGAGAGTTAGGGTCGAGTGAGGGTTTTTTGAGGATGGGGGTGACCTTTGCATGTTTGAATGAAGATAGGAATGAACCGGTATAAAGGGATAGGTTGAATATATGAGTAAGAGCTGGAGTGAGGGTGGAAGACAGAGAAGGTATTAGATGTGAAGGAATAGGTCAAGTGGGCAAGTAGTGAGGTGTGAAGAAGACAATATGGAAGCCACTTCACTCTCAGTAATTGGGGGGAGGGAGCAGAGAGTGGCAGAGGGGGTGACTGTGAGCAAAGTTGGGAGATTGAAGGCTTGTTTTGGGATGTTGTTTCGGATGGTAAGTGTTTTATTGGAAAAGTAGTCAGCCTTGTAATAGAGAGTCACTTTGAAGCATAGACCCAGGCTCAGAAAGCCTTTGGACTGTTGTATATAGCAGTGAGTGTACTGATCTGATTCAAAGCAGCTGGTTACAAGCAGTCTAGCTAGCTAGAAAGGAGTTACACACACTTGCAAATTAGAGAGGGGGGGGTGTCAGGATGCACTAAATTTGTACAGAGAATCTGATAAGATGATTACATATAGCCAAAATACAGACAACAGAATCAATGCATGCAATAGTTTTTTTAACAAGCAGATTAAAAAGAAAGGGGGAGAGGGTCTGTAAGAACACAATAGAATAGAGAGATCAATGTCTGAATATGTCACTCAAGTTTCAAGGAAGGGATGACTTAAGAAATCTCTGACAACAAATGCAAAAGCATGACAGGTAAAATGGGGGAGCTGACGCTCTAAGTTGCAGAAGAGGACTATGATGTTATCAGTATAACTGAAACTTGGTGGGATGTGTCACATGACTGGGCAGTTAACTTAGAGAGGTATACTTTATTTAGGAGGGACAGGAATAATAAAAGGGGTGGAGGAATCTGCATGTATATTAAACCTAACCTTAAACCTACAATAAGGGAAGCTATTTATGATTCAGGGGACAATGTAGAGACCCTGTGGGTTAAAATAAAGAGTGGGGGGGAAATCCTAAAAAAATATTACTAGGAACATGCTACAAGCCCCCCAACATTAGTGACCTGGAGGAAACTCAACTACTAATCCAAATAGGTAAGGCTTCAAATAACAGTGCTGTAATTATGGGAGATTTTAATACCCTGACATAAACTGGGCCAATGAAACTAGTAATTCAGCTAAGGGGGATAGATTTTTAAATGTTCCCAGGGATAACTTCTTGTCACAATTAATAGAGGAGCCAACTAGTAGTAAAGCTATATTGGATTTAGTGCTATCAAACAATACAGATATAGGGGCATATTTAAGAAGGTGCGAGGGACATGATCTGAGATTGCGGATTATGTCCGCTGCACATCGATAAATGCCGACAGCATACGCTCTCAGCATTTATCATTGCACCAGCAGTTCTGGTGAACTGCTGGTGCAATACCGCTCCCTGAAGATTTGCGGCCAATCGACCGCCAGCAGGGGGTGTCAATCAACCCGATTGTATTGGATCGGGTTAATTTTCGGCGATGTCTGTCCGCCGCCTCAGAGCAGGCGGACAGGTTATGGAGCAGCTGTCTTTAGACCGCTGCTTCATAACTGGTATTTCTGGCGAGCCTGAAGGCTCGCCAAAAATGTGGGGCATCAAGCTCCATACGGAGCTTGATAAATAGGACCCCTTATATCAAACATAGAAGCCAAAGAACATTTGGGTAACAGTGATCATAATATGGTCACACTTGAAATCTCTTTTTATAAGCAGTGTCTTAAAGGTTTAACTAAGACTTTTAATTTTAAGAAAGCAAAATTCAACAATTTAAGGAAATCTTTGAATAACATAAATTGGGACAATGTATTTTCTAATAAAAATACAGAGGATAAATGGTTAATATTTAAAACTTTGTTAAATAAATATACATATCAACAAATACCATATGGTTATAAAAATAAAAATAAAAAATCCAAGCCGTTGTGGATAAATAAAAATGTGTTAAGAGAAATTAGGAAAAAACGTAGGGCATTTAAATTATTCAAAGAAAATAGTACAGACTCAACATACAATATTTATAAGGAATGTAACAAAGCATGCAAAAAAGCAATCAAATTAGCCAAAATTGAAAATGAAAAATGAATTGCCAAGGATTCTAAGTCTAACCCTAAAAGGTTCTTTAAGTACATAAATAGAAAAAAAATCTAAAAAGGATAATATAGGTACATTAAAATGCGGGGAGGGTAGCATGATAAATAATGACAGGGAGAAGGCTGAGGTACTAAACCAGTTTTTTTCTTCAGTATACACAAGAGAGGTACCATTGGATGATACTTTGGAAAAAAATAGAACATGCCAGTCCATACCATTAACTGGGTTATGTATAGAGGTTATCAGAAAAAAAATGGATAATATTAATGTAAATAAAACTCCAGGCCCAGATGGAATACACCCAAGGGTGTTAAGGGAACTTAGCCCTGTTATAGACAAACCTCTACTCTTAAAGGGGCAGTAAACTTGCAAACTTATGTTATATAATTCTGCACATAGTGTTATTTGTAAAAGCTCATTTTACCAGAACGCCGCTCCGTGCTCTACTGAGCGGGTCTGGTTTTTCCACAGCGGATCTCATCAACACTGTCTAGTCACAGTGTGCCTGGTCGTGCCATTAAAAGAATTGTAGCTCGCTCCTGCTACTAGACCAGAGCAGGAGCGAGCTACATTCATTTTAATGGCGTGACCGGGCACCCTTTGAATAGACAGTGTTGCCGCGATGCGCTGTGGAAAAACCAGACCCGCTCAGTAGAGCAAGGAGCGGCGTTCTGGAAAAAGGAGCGTTTACATAAAATTTCTCTGCAATACTTTGCTGTTTAATTCTGCCGGTAAGATAATGTTATATAATTCTACACTATGTGCAGAATTATATAACATTATTTTGTAAGCTTACTGCCCCTTTAATTTTTCAACACTCATTATCCTCAGGCATGGTACCCCAGGATTGGCGTTAAACTGATGTGACGCCACTGTTTCAAAAGGGAAGCAGGGATGATCCAGGAAGCCAAAGACCAGTTAGTCTGACATCAATAGTGGGGAAGGTATTTGTAGGGATTATAAGGGATTATATTGATGAGCATATTCATGTAAACAAGATTATGAGTTCTAATCAGCATGGTTTTAGGAGAAATAGATCATGTCAAACTAATCTAATTAGATTCTATGAGGAAGTAAGTAAAAATATAGATAAAGGGGAATCAGTTGATGTGATATACTTAGATTTTGCAAAGGCATGTCATACAGTTCCACATGAGAGATTAATTTACAAAATTAAGGGACTGGGAATAGCTGAAAATGTTAGCTCATGAATAAATAACTGGATAAAAGATAGGGAGCAACGAGTAGTAGTAAATGGATCATACTTAGATTGGACAAAGGTAATCAGTGGAGTCCCCCAGGGATCAGTACTGGGCCCTGTTCTTTTTAATATTTTTATAAATGACTTGGAGCAAGGATTAAATAGCGACATCTCTATTTTTGCAAGTGATACTAAGTTAAGTAAGGTCATTAGGTCAGAGGAGGATGAACTTTCGTTATCAAGGGATCTGCAAACATTAGAAGTATGGGCAAGTGAATGGAAAATGAGATTTAGGCCTCTATTTATCAAGCTGTCAACCGCAAATACCCTGCAATTCCGCAGCGTATTTGTGGTGAGCCTGATTCGCCGTAGTTATCAAACCCTACAGACTGGCAAAAGTAGAATATAGTGACATAACATACTATCTGCCGGACTCAGTCCGACACAGATCGATGGTTACGTCACTCCAGATGTTCTGAACGCAAGTTCGGCACAATCTGACTACTTTTGGAAGTTATCAAAGAACTACCAGGTACACTCGCCACTATTCCGGCCCAGCGTACCTGGTTTTCAATCTGCCGCCCTGGTGGCGGCGGATGCCATAGGAATCAATGGGAGTCTGACAGCAGCGAAAACTTATGTTCGCTGCTGCCCGATATCCCATTGATTCCTATGGGAAATGTCTACACCTAACACCCTAACATCTACCCCGAGTCTGAACACCCCTAATCTGCCCCCCCTACACCGCCGCCACCTACATTATAATTATTAACCCCTAAACCACCACTCCCGGACCCCGCCGCAACTCAATAAACTTATTAACCCCTAAACCGCCGCTCTCGGACCCCGCTGCAACTCAATAAACTTATTAACCCCTAAACCGTCGCTCCCGGACCCCGCCGCCACCTACATTATACCTATTAACCCCTAATCTGCCTGCCCCCTATACCGCTGCCACCTACATAAAGTTATTAACCCCTATCCTGCCGATCCCGGACCCCGCCGCAACCAAATAAATTGATTAACCCCTAGACTGCTGCACCCGGAGCCCACTGCCACTTACATTATATTTATTAACCCCTAATTTGCCCCCCCCTACACCGCCACCACTATAATAAACATATTAACCCCTAAACCTAAGTCTAACCCTAAACCTAACACCCACTAACTTAAATATAATTTAAATAAATCTAAATAAATATTCCTATAATTAACTAAATCATTCCTATTTAAAACTTAATACTTACCTATAAAATAAACCCTAAGATAGCTACAATATAACTAATAGTTACATTGTAGCTATCTTAGGATTTATTTTTATTTTACAGGCAACTTTGTATTTATTTTAACTAGGTACAATAGTTATTAAATAGTTATTAACTATTTAATAACTACCTAGCTAAAATAAATACAAATTTACCTGTAAAATAAAACCTAACCTAAGTTACAATTACACCTAACACTACACTATAATTAAAATAATTAAATAAATTAACTACAATTAAATAAAACTAATTACAATTAAATAAAATTAACTAAAGTACAAAAAACCCACTAAATTACAGGAAATAATAAAATAATGACAAGAATTTTAAACTAATTACACCTAATCTAATCCCCCTAAAAAAATAAAAAAAAGCCCTACCCTATACTAAATTACAAATAGCCCTTAAAAAGGCCTTTTGCGGGGCATTGCCCCAAAGTAATCAGCTCTTTTACCTGTAAAAAAAAATACAATACCCCCCCAACATTAAAACCCACCCAATACCCCCCTTAAAAAAAACTAACACTAACCCCTTGAAGATCACCCTACCTTGAGCCGTCTTCATCCAGCCGGGCACAAGTGGTCCTCCAGACGGTACGAAGTCTTCATCTGATCCGGGCAGAAGAGGACATCCAGACGGGCAGAAGTCTTCATCCAGCCGGCATCTTCTATCTTCATCCATCCGAAGCGGAGCGGGTCCATATTCAAGCCAGCCGACGCAGAGCATCCTCTTCTTCTGACGACTCCCGACGAATGAAGGTTCCTTTAAATGACATCATCCAAGATGGCGTCCCTTGAATTACGATTGGCTGATAGGATTCTAACAGCCAATCGGAATTAAGGTAGGAAAAATCCTATTGGCTGATATTGTGGCGCTGTAGGATAAACATTTAATCGTTAAATCGCTTTTTTTCCCAGCCAATAGAATTGAGCTTGCATTCTATTGGCTGTTCCAATCAGCCAAAAGAATGCAAGCTCAGTCCTATTGGCTGATTGGATCAGCCAATAGGATTGAACTTCAATCCTATTGGCTGATTGCATCAGCCAATAGGATTTTTCCTACCTTAATTCCGATTGGCTGATAGAATCCTATCAGCCAATCGGAATTCAAGGGACGCCATCTTGGATGACGTCATTTAAAGGAACCTTTATTCGTCGGGAGTCGTCGGAAGAAGAGGATGCTCTGCGTTGGCTGGCTTGAAGATGGAACCGTTCCGCTCCGGATGGATGAAGATAGAAGATGCCAGCTGGATGAAGACTTCTGCCCATCTGGATGTCCTCTTCTGCCCGGATCTGATGAAGATTTCGCAACATCTATAGGACCACTTGTGCCCGGCTGGGTGAAGACGGCTCAAGGTAGGGTGATCTTCAAGGGGTTAGTGTTAGGTTTTTTTAAGGGGGTATTGGGTGGGTTTTAGAGTAGGGTTGGGTGTGTGGGTGGTGGGTTTTAATGTTGGGGGGGTATTGTATTTTTTTTTCAGGTAAAAGAGCTGATTACTTTGTAGCTATCTTAGGATTTATTTTATAGGTAAGTATTTAGTTTTAAATAGGAATAATTTATTTAATGGGGCGGTATACCCCTGTTTCCGCATGAGCCTTCAGGCTCACCGGAAACAAGAGTTAAGAAGCATCGGTCTTAGAACGCAGCACCTTAACTCGTCCGCCACCTCTGAGGCGGCGGACAGCAATCCGTCCGATTGAATACGATCGGGTTGATTGACACCCCCTGAATCTGCAGGGGGTGGCATTGCACAAGCAGTTCACCAGAATTGCTTTTGCAATGATAAATTTATTGATGTTAGGCAGACATGATCCACTACAGCAGATTATTTCCACCAGACACTTGATAAATTAGGCAGGCTGGATTCTCACAGTGAATCAGTGCTGATGATCTCCCACAAAACACCAGCAGTGCAGTCGGAAATCTAGCAAACCCTCTTGTGAGGGGAGGTAAACAATGAGCATATAGCAAGTGTAAGATGTTGCAACTAATAGCCATATGTCTTTTGTTTACCCTTTTTTTAATCCCCTTGCCCATGGGGAGGGATTTTTTTTTATATGTCTAGAGTTTATATCCTGCCCAGGTTTGCCTAATCTGTAATTAATGTTGATGATGCTGTTTTTTATATATAGCAAGTTTGTATGTTCATTTGTACAAGCCTGATGATGCTGTTTGTTATATATAGCAAGTTTGTATGTTCATTTGTACAAGCCTGATGATGCTGTTTGTTATATATAGCAAGTTTGTATGTTCATTTGTACAAGCCTGATGATGCTGTTTGGTATATATAGCAAGTTTGTATGTTCATTTGTACAAGCCTGATGATGCTGTTTGTTATATATAGCAAGTTTGTATGTTCATTTGTACAAGCCTGATGATGCTGTTTGTTATATATAGCAAGTTTGTATGTTCATTTGTACAAGCCTGATGATGCTGTTTGGTATATATAGCACGTTTGTATGTTTATTTGTACAAGCCTGATGATGCTGTTTGTTATATATAGCAAGTCTGTATGTTCATTTGTACAAGCCTGATGATGCTGTTTTTTATATATAGCAAGTTTGTATGTTCATTTGTACAAGCCTGATGATGCTGTTTGTTATATATAGCAAGTTTGTATGTTCATTTGTACAAGCCTGATGATGCTGTTTTTTATATATAGCAAGTTTGTATGTTCATTTGTACAAGCCTGATGATGCTGTTTTTTATATATAGCAAGTTTGTATGTTCATTTGTACAAGCCTGATGATGCTGTTTGTTATATATAGCAAGTTTGTATGTTCATTTGTACAAGCCTGATGATGCTGTTTGGTATATATAGCACGTTTGTATGTTTATTTGTACAAGCCTGATGATGCTGTTTGTTATATATAGCAAGTCTGTATGTTCATTTGTACAAGCCTGATGATGCTGTTTTTTATATATAGCAAGTTTGTATGTTCATTTGTACAAGCCTGATGATGCTGTTTGTTATATATAGCAAGTTTGTATGTTCATTTGTACAAGCCTGATGATGCTGTTTGTTATATATAGCAAGTTTGTATGTTCATTTGTACAAGCCTGATGATGCTGTTTGTTATATATAGCAAGTTTGTATGTTCATTTGTACAAGCCTGATGATGCTGTTTGGTATATATAGCAAGTTTGTATGTTCATTTGTACAAGCCTGATGATGCTGTTTGTTATATATAGCAAGTTTGTATGTTCATTTGTACAAGCCTGATGATGCTGTTTGTTATATATAGCAAGTTTGTATGTTCATTTGTACAAGCCTGATGATGCTGTTTGTTATATATAGCAAGTTTGTATGTTCATTTGTACAAGCCTGATGATGCTGTTTGTTATATATAGCAAGTTTGTATGTTCATTTGTACAAGCCTGATGATGCTGTTTGTTATATATAGCAAGTTTGTATGTTCATTTGCACAAGCCTGATGATGCTGTTTGTTATATATAGCAAGTTTGTATGTTCATTTGCACAAGCCTGATGATGCTGTTTGTTATATATAGCAAGTTTGTATGTTCATTTGTACAAGCCTGATGGAGCTGAGAATCGCGTTGCTTGTTTTTTAATGTTTTTAATAAATGTACGTTTTTTACTCTTACACTGAGCTATATGCTTATTGTTTACCTCACCTCACGAGAGGGTTTGCTAGAAGATTGCCCACTGCACTGCTGGTGTTTTGTAGGAGATCAGCCTGCTGGATTACTTCCTGGTGCAATACCACATTGTGAGTGCATTCCACATTATTATTTTATTACTTCTCTTCATCCAGCTGTGCTAGGCCATGTGATGCCCCTGTTTATATTTGTCACCTAGAAATTAGAAAGCTGTTTAAAATCATATGCTCTATCTGAACCATGAAAGGGTTTAATATCCCTTTAAACATCTTGTTTGACGTTGCAGTTGTGTTTCATGGGACTCATTTACAATAATGGTAAATAAGGCTGTTTTTGAGGGCCAAATTTGTGTCTGATAAGATTAATATTTGCAGGAGGTTTAAGATTAATGGTTTATAAGACAGGCACGTACATATGTAATATAGATATTACTGCTATAGGGTTTGACAATCAGAAACTAATTGGTGGTAAGACGCCATTACTATTTACTGACCCACACATAGTGCAATTGATGTTGGACTAGGCTGCCAAAACTGAGCTGCTACATTAACTTTACTGAAACTAGATTTTTTTTTTTTAGTGGTTCAGTTTGGGTTTCTTGTACAAGATAGAACCTTAATTTAGATAAACTGTAATCATTGCTTATTTCCTATTCTTACATAAAGATATCTGCTCTACAATTATAACACATCCAAAATTCTGAAGCGGAACAACAAATTACTGTTACCTTTTAATATTTCTTTTATCCTATCCAGTTTTTTATTTAAGGACTCCTTCTGGATCTGACTGTTAGACATATCTGTTGTAATAACATTGTTGGAGTTGAGTAAAGCTTTATCTGTTTCCGTAAAGAGACAAAGATCTTCGGCCAATCTCCCAATGGTGGGCTGGTACTTTAGGATCCGCGTCTTCTCCTCATCACTGCTGTCATCCAGGTCATCAATAACCACACACACTTTACTCTTATCTTTAAATAAAATACAAATAAATAAAAAAAATCATAAACTATTCTCTCTTGGGATCAATCATGTATAAGCCAATACAAATCCAGATACAATTCATCATTTATTTTCATCTGATTTTATTTCACTTTTTATTATTGATTTATGTGAAGAAAGAAACATTTAGATTACGAGTTTTGCGCTAAACAGGGTGTGAAACTAACGCCAAAAAAGTTGCGTTTTTTCACCCTCCATAGCGCTGCCATTACAAGTTACTGAAAAGTCTCCTTGTGCGTGCGATATGGTGGCGTTGAGCTCCATACCGCACAAAAGCCAAGGGCTGCTTTGATGTGCACGCTTTTATCCATAGACCTCAATGGGGAGAGAGTATTAGAAAAAAACTAACACCTGAAGTGCGGAATGAAAAATCTCTGTAACGCAACCCCATTGATGTCTATGGGGAAAAAAGTTACGTTTAAACCTAACACCCTAACATAAACCCCAAGTCTAAACACCCCTAATCTGCTGCTCCCAACATAGCCCACACCTAAATAAAAGTTATTAACCCCTAATCTGCAGCTCCCAACATCGCCAACACTAATAAAAGCTATTAACCCCTATTCTGCCACTCCCAACATCGCCGACACTAATAAAAGTTATTAACCCAGTGAAATAAAAATCAACCTAACATTAAACTACAAATCAACCTAACCTTACTATTATTAAAAATAGTAACACAATTAAAAAAAAAACTACCAATTAAAACATCTAAATTACCAATTTTAAAAAAAACTGACTACGAAAATTTAAAAAATCTAAAATTACAAAAATAATAAACACTAAATTAAGAAAAATAAAAAACACTAAGCTTACAAAAAATAATAAACAAAATTAAAAAAGCCCCCCAAAATATAAAATACCCCCTAGCCTACAATAAACTAAACTAAACCTTAAAACAGCCTTTTGTAAACAGCTCTTTTACCTGTAAAAAAAAACAAAGTCCCGCCAACAGTAAAATCCACCACCCAACTAACCACACAAGATAAAAAAACCTAACTCTAATACCTAAGCTACCCATTGCCACTAAAGGGGAATTTGTATGGGCATAGCCCTTAAAAGGGCATTCAGCTCTTTTTCACTGCCCTTAAAAGGGCATTTAGCTCTTTTACAAAAGCCTAAAAGCCCTAATCTTAAAAAAAAAAAAACTAAAATAATTAAAATAAAACCTAACACTAACCCCAGTATATCTACTCACGGTTCTGATGTCCGGATATCCATCTCTATCTAGGCGGCGAGAAGTCTCCATCCAGGCGGCGAGAAGTCTTCATCCAGGTAGCGAGAAGTCTTCATTCAGGTTAGCGAGAAGTCTTCATCCAGGCGGTGACACCTTCATCCATCTCAGGGACATCTATCTTCATCCCGGCAGCGTGGAACGGAGCCATCCTGGAAGCCATCCTGTGTGGAGCGTCCTCTTCATACAGTCACTGCCGTACACTGAAGCTTCAATGCAAGGTAGCCAGATCTAAATCACGTCCTTGCATTCCTATTTGCTGATGCTTCTGAAATCCTATTGGCTGTTCAAAACAGCCAATAGGATGAGAGCTACTGAAATTCTATTGGCTATTCAAATCAGAAATTTCAGAAACATTTTTGTTGTGCAAAACTCAAAACTACTGTTTTCAGATGGCGGTATGGATCATGTCGGTATAGGCTGTAATGCCTAAAAAAATGTTTTTTTGAGTGCGGGATGGACGTTGCGTTACAGGCTAAAATGCCTTTTTTTCAGCTTTAAAAGCCGTAACGCAAAACTCATAATCTAGTTTTCAAACCTGTCATCAGGCCTCCCCAACAGGCCAGGTTTTCAGGATAATCTTCAATGAGAGCAGGTAAAATTACTATGTTTACTAATCAACTGTCATGCTGCTCCTCTGCTCTGCTGTGGCCTTTGCCACGAACACAAGATACTCCTCCTGTTACTATGGATACGGCAGTGTAACTGCAGCACGGTGAAGACATCATCACCGCCCACCCTGTCTTCCCTATGTAAAGACCTCAGTCTCTCTCACCTGTGCCCAAGTGTAGGTGTTACTTCTTGTGATCCTGGGTGCTGTATATCTTTATGCTGAATTGCTGTATTGATTCTCTGTTGCTGACTCTGCCTGTTTTGACTACTCTGCTTGCCTTAAATCCTAAATTTGCTGGACTGCTTAACTATTGATAAACTCTACCTTTTTTACTACACTGCTTGCCTTAGCCCCTGAATTGCTGGATTGCTTTGCCGTTGATGAACTCTGCCTGTTTTTGACTACTCTGCCTGCCTTATCCCTAAAAATATTGGATTGCCATTTTGTTACCAAACTCTGCCTGCCTGACCATTCTATTGATTTACCATTGAGCTGCCTTACCGCTGGATTCCCTACCTGTTTCCATCAGAGACTATCCTGTCTGTTTTCCAATCCTTAAAGTGGTTTACCCTTGAACTGCCTAATCGCTGATTCCCTGCCTGTTGCCCTTAAAGACTATCCTGTCTGTTTCCAATCCTTCAAGTGGTTTACCCTTGAACTGCCAAACCGCTGATTTCTATCTGCTGCTGCCAAAGACTACCCTGCATATTGTGAGTACTACTTACCTCGTTTTGCAACCTTTTTCTGCTCTGGGCTATTCCCTATCATTCCAGAAGGATTTGGATAGAGGGCGCCACATGGTGCAGATCAATAAGATAATGAAAACAACACAGAATGATCACAAGAATCCTACTCACAATTGGAGGCGCACAATACAGTGCTGAAATAGCAGTCCGGAACTACACGTCGTCCGGTCGACCACAAAAGATGGAGCACACAGATGGAGATCCTCGTCTCACCAGGGAGAGTCCAGGGATGTCCAAAGGGGAGTACAAATGAAGCTATACAGCAGATATCCAGCCAGATCCTAGTGACCAGAGTTCCAGCGGAATCCTGGTAATGGAGGCCAGAGGAAGTTCACCAGGCCCAGCCCAGGGAGAGAGAAAAGATAAGGCAGCAACCGAAGAATTTATAAAATATATTAAAAGGTTTAATAACAATAAAAACAGCAATGCGTTTCTCAGTGGTACACACTGTTTCATCAGGCTATACAAACATTCTCAGAGCTGCCATATTTAAACTAGTTGATAACCAATCAATGATCAGAAAAATTTCACACCCCTAATGGGGCATACCAATATGCAAAATAGGGATCAGTGGTGCAAGAATTAAACAAATGTTCAAAAAATTAACAATAATATAAAAATTATGCAAACAATCTCTTATCATAAGGACAACATGCTATTAACATACATATACTAAAAGAATTACATAATTTTGTTAAGCTGTATGGAAACAGTATGTTAGTAAATCGTACCCTAAGGCAGGGAAAAAATTGGTATAAGTATCTATTGAACTTTGAACCAATTCTGTTACACACTGTATAATTTATTACTATATCCTATTTGAATTTTAATTCATATATGAGGCTATTGCCTAAGGTGCTACTGAAACTAGGGGTTAAAAAATACTAATATCTGGTAAAGAACATTAGTTTACTGTGTTCCGTAGGAACAGTGATGTCAGAGCAGGGGGCGTGTGGGACTAGCTAAATCTTAGAGTCTCCGGTAAGATAAATCATTATTGGATCTAACTAGTGGTAGAACAACTACAATCTAAACCGTTTTGTTAGATTTCCTATGAGACTAAGCCGTTACATATATCGGCAATAGTTGCGATCTGGGGTATGTAGTGGTACTGAGATGTCAAGTGTTGGGCACGATCAGCCTATCGCATGTGGCTAATAAGAAAACAAAACCACGTGACCAATGACATCATTGAAGGTGTGACAGATTACACCAATAGTAATCAACATCAAATATGTGGGGGGGGTTTAGAGACAAAAGGAACAAGGTGTCATACAGGAACAGCCAATAGTATGTGGCTGAGTATAAACAAAGGGGCATACGTATGTAACAGTGCTTAACGTAATACTGTGAAAGGATTGTGTGAGTTAATACCGAACAGAAATTACTTAAAAGCATAGGTATGCGGAGAAAGGGGATTTAATAAAGATAATAATATCACCACAACGGGTCATGCTAATATTGATACCTAACCTAATAATATGAGAGTGGATCATGGACAATGTGAAAGGATACTGGTGCAAAAGCAACCAGAGTTGTAGCTGAATCTGCAGTGTAGAGACAAGGGCAAGAAGATCAAACAAGTGCGTGACATGATATCTACGTGGGATGCTGGACTTGATAAGTCACCTTATTGTTTGGACTTATATCCTCTTTCTTATATATATATATTATTTGATTTCGTATTTTTTTATATTATTAATATTCATCCTTTTTTATTTCTTTATCTTTTTATATCTTTATTGCCAAATGGGTTTTTAGTAGTTTTATTTATCTATTACAATTATTAGAAGTTAGGATTTTGTATAATTACTATCTATTGTTGATAGAGTCATCCCCCATTAATATTCTACCACTATCTTGAAGGGATTATATGTCCCAAGTTAAATAGTACCGTTTATTTGAATTCATTTTTTGCTATTGTAGTCTGGGCGCCTCTTGTTAGTGCCCTGGTGACTTTTGTGTCCCCATTGGCACTAAACTTTTTCCCTATCATTCCAGCTTGATGCCGGGATTAGAAGACTACTGGCTGAGTTTGGTCTGATAGTGGAATATCCCACGAGCCTTACATTATACTTGGACCATGCACCCAAATAAGGTAGCAAATGCAGTTACTCATCAGGCTCTGATGCTGGGAACACATATCACACAAAATTTAGAGTAGAGTATGGATTCAAAACGGCAGGCTATAACCATTTTGCTCTCCTCACTGGTTGCTGAAAAGAACGCTGTTCCTGTTGTTATACAACCAATACCTGCTGCCAGTGCCACAGCTTCCCCTGCTTCTGGAAGTGTACCCCGGATACCATTGCCTGACAAGTATGATGGTACTACCGACTTTAGGGGTTTCCTGAACCAGTGCAGGCAGCACTTCGCAATGACACCCACCCCTTCCAGTCTCATCATTCAAAGGTCACTTTTATTATTTCCTTACCGAAAGACAAGACAAGTAACAGAACTGTGGCACAATATGCCATCGAGTTTCATACTTTGGCACTCGAGACCAGTTGGGATGGCAGTGCTTTCAAGGCAGCCTTTAGGAGAGGTTTGCATAAACCCATCAAGGACGAGCTTACCTATCGTGATATCCCTACATCCCTGGATGAATTCATAGCAATTTGTATTACTCTGGACTCTCACTTTCAGGAGAGACAAGCTGAGAGAGACAGAACTCGTAGAATCCTTCCTTCCCGTCCTCCTGCTTGTCCGGGCTCTAGACCATCCTCTACCCCTTCAGCACCTCCAGTTACCTCAGTAGAGGAACCCATGGATCTCTCCTCCCTCAAATCCACTGAATCTGAAAGACAGAGAAGAAGGAGATTGAGACTGTGTTTCTACTGTGTTTCTAACTCACACCAGCTAAAGAACTGTGATATCCTGCCGGGAAAAGCCAATGCTTAGAGGATAAAACTGGGGTACCTCTAAGCGTGGTCACTACTAAGTCCCCTCAATCTTCTCGAATCTTAATATCTGTTACCCTCTCCTTTCTTCAGAATTCTGTCCACACTCAGGCCTTTATTGACTAAGGGGCAGATGGAGACTTTTTGGATCACCGTTTCATGATTCAGGCAGGATTACCTCTTCTGTCTTAAAATAACTGCTCTGGATGGCACTCCCCTTGGATCAGGTTTAATCCATTTTGAATCAGCACCCCTAACCATGACTGTGGAAGTCCTTCATAACAAACAGTTGCAGTTCAATGTCATTCATTCTCCAGCACAGCCAGTAATCCTTGGACTTCCTTGGCTCCGTATACACAATCCACAGTTCAACTGGACTGAGGGACAGTTGGCCTCCTGGGGTACATCCTGCTTTCACTCCTGTCTGTCTAAAGTTACTCCATTACGCCACATTCCTATTGCCAGCCTACAGACCCCTTCAAGCCTTCCCTCAATTTACGTGGATTTTACTGATGTGTTTGAAAAGAAAGCAGCTGATGTGCTGCCACCCTACCGTCCTTACGACTGCAAGATTGACCTCTTTCCTGGAGCCCCACTTCCTAAAGGGAGGACTTATCCACTCTCCAAAGATGAAACCAAAGCTATGGAGGAGTATATTTAAGAGAACCTAGCTAAAGGTTTTATTCACCCTTCCTCTTCTCCTGCCAGGGCTGGCTTCTTATTTTGTCAGTAAGAAGGATGGTGGGCTCAGACCATGTATTGACTACAGAGCCTTTAACAACATCACTATCAAGAATCGCTATCCTATTCTGTTAATCACTGATTATGGTTCACTCCAGAATGCTCGCTATTTCACTAAATTGGATCTACGTGGGGCATATAATCTTGTCCATATATTCCCAGGGCATGAATGGAAGAATGCCTTAAACACAAGATCAGGGCATTACATATACCTTGTAATGCCTTTTGGGCTGTGTAATGCCCCTGCTGTCTTCTAGGCATTTGTCAACGATGTCTTCCGTGACCTCCTCAATCGCACTGTCATCGTCTATGTGGATGACATCCTTATTTTCTCCTCCACCCTTGAGGAGAATCATGAACATGCGAGACAGGTACTTCTTCGCCTCAGAGACAATTCCCTGGTAGCCAAACTGGAGAAATGTGAATTTGACCAAGTTTAGATCCAGTTCCTTGGCTATGTTATATCGAAGGAGGGTTTTGCCATGGATCCTTCTAAGCTCACCACAGTCCTGGAATGGCCTTAACCCACCTCATTAATAAGTTTATAAAAAACAAATTCCCAAATAGTTTCTGTCCTCACTGAGTTAACTAAATGGAACAGAGACTGCAAAAACTGGCTTCCTGAAGCCGTGGATGCCTTCTCTAACCTGAAAAAGGCCTTCTGTTCTGCTCCTGTGCTCCGCCATCCTGATCCTGACCTGCAGTTCACTTTAGAGGTTGATGTCTCCAGGATTGAAGCTGGAGCAGTCCTAACCCAAAGGGATCCTTTATCCTCCAATTTGCAGCCTGTAGCCCTTTTCTCCAAGCGCTTTACTCCTGCAGAGAAGAACTTTGACGTGGGTAATCTTATCCATTAAAATGGCTCTGACTGAATAGCGTCATTGGCTAGATGGTACCGTCAATCCCATTCAGATTCTCACTGACCACAATAATCTGATGTACCTTGAGACTGCTCATAGACTCAATCCTCAACAGGCCAGGTGGGCCTTGTTCTTTTCCTGTTTTAACTTTGTGGTCTCTTATCTTCCTGGGACTAAGAATAAAAAGGCTGTCACCCTTTCCCATCAGTTTCCTCAGTCAAGTAATTCCTCTGACGCTCCTATTGAACACATCATACCCCCCTTCTGTGTGCTTGCTCAACTTAACACCTCTCTTCTTCAAAGACTGCAACGTGCCCAGTCTAGAAAGCCTCCTGAAGCCCCCGTGGCTCCCAATATCTTCTTTGTACCTCTGAACCTATGCACCCCTGTGCTATCCTAGTCTCATGATAGTAAACTTTCAGGACATCCTGGTTTAACAAGAACTTTTAAACTTCTTTCCAAGCATTTATGGTGGCCTACAATGAAGACCGATGCTCAGGATTATGTGAAAGCCTGCTCGACTTGTGCTGCCAATAAGAGTCCTCGATCCTTGCCTCCTGGCTTACTCCAACCGTTGTCCATTTCCAAACAACCTTGGACACGCATAACAATGGATTTCATTGTGGACCTCCCTCCTTCTGACCTTCATATGGCTATCTGGGTTGTGGTAGATTGATTTTTTACAGACTGGCTCATTTTGTACCCTTAAAGAAACTGCCATCTGCCCAAGAGTTATCGTCTCTTTTTCGGTTAAATGTGGTACGACTTCATGGCATTCCCGTGAATATTGTTTCCGACAGAGGTCCACAATTCATCTCTGCCTTTTGGAGAGCCTTTTGCAAGTTGATTGGAACCACCATTTCCTTGTTGTCTGGAAACCATCCTCAGACTAATGGGCTGGCTGAGAGAGTAAATAAAGATTTCAAAGCCTATCTCAGAACTTTTGTTAATTCTCTCCATACCAACTGGTCTGAATTTCTGCCCCTAGCTGAACTGGCAAAGAACACTCATTGGCACTCTTCTCTACAATGTTCACCATTTCAAGCCACAGGTCTAGGTTTATCGGCCCCTACAAGGTCCTTAAAAGACTGTCTCCTAAATGCCTACAAAGTGGCATTGCCCAAAAACCTGCGCATACACCCTGTCTTCCACATCTCATTACTCAAGCAATACATCAAGAACAGATATACTCAGCTCCGACCTCCTGAGTATGAGGTTGCTAAGATCCTGGACTCCAGATACAGGCGCAGGCAACTACAGTATCTCATACACTGGAAGGGCTACTCCGTGGCAGATCGCTCCTGGGTTCCTGCCTGTGATGTGCATACTCCATCTTTGGTCTCCAGATTTCATGCTGCACATCCCACCAAACTTATGTAGGGTCCTGGAGGTACCCTTTTAGAAGGGGGCTCTGTCACGCTGTTCTTCTGCTCTGCTGTAGCCGTTGCCATGGACACAAGGTACTCCTCCCGTTGCTAGGGATACGGAAGTGTAACTGCAGCACGGTGATAACATCAGCACCACCCACCCTCTCTTCCCTATGTAAAGACCTCAGTCTCTCTCACCTGTGCCCAAGTATAGGTGTTACTTCTTGTGCTCCTGGGTGCTGTTTATCTTTATGCTGAAATGCTGTTTTGATTCTCTGTTTTGACTACTCTGCTTGCCTTAACCCCTGAATTACTGGACTGCTTAACTATTGATGAACTCTGCCTGTTTGACTACGCTACTTGCCTTAACCCCTGAATTGCTGGATTGCTTTACCGTTGATGAACTCTGCCTGTTTTTGACTACTCTGCCTGCCTTAACCCTAAAAATATTGGATTGCCATTTTGTTACCGAACTCTGCCAGCCTGACCATTCTATAGATTTACCATTGAACTGCCTTACTGCTGTATTCCCTACCCATTGCCATCAGAGACTATCCTGTCTGGTTTCCAGTCCTTCAAGTGGTTTATCCTTGAACTGCCTAACTGCTGATTCCCTGCCTGTTGCCGTCAAAGACTATCCTGTCTGTTTCCAGTCCTTCAAGTGTTTACCCTTGAACTGCCAAATCGCTGATTCCTACCTGCTGCTGTCAAAGACTACCCTGCATATTGTGAGTACTGCTTACCTCATCTTGCAAACTTTCTCTGCTCTGGGCTATTCCCTATCATTCCAGCTCAACACCGGGATAAGAAGACTAAAGGTCAAGTTTGGTGTGATAGTGGAATATCCCATGAACCTTACATTAGCTGATTATTTCATCTGTGTTCCAGTTCAGATATCCTTAAAATGTGGCCTTTTACGGAGGCCTTAGGACGTTTGAAAGCCAGTGCTTTAAAGTTATTAAAATTCATTATAGTTTTCATGGTGTGTTCACATCTGTTAGATGTTTTTGAATTCATTATATATTTATTGGTTAAACCTGGATTCTTACCATAATTAAAGGATAAATACTCAAGTTCCTTGTCATACAAAGAGTCTGTTACATTAGTGACATTGACCCTCCCTCTATTCTTTGAGTGGTAAAGTATGGCACACGAACATTTCTCAACCTCATCTCTGAAATTATGGTGGTCATAATTGGAAATGTAAACTGGTCGTACATCCTTAATTTTTGGATCCGTCAAGATTTCCCTGATCAACCATTCATAGGAGCTAGGACCTTCTCTTGAAAAGATTCCAACAATATTATTTGAGACCATATTCTTTTTTTTACCACTGAAAAGAAACAAAAAATAGTTTGAGTATATAATTGGAAGGTGCTAGAAGCATCTCATTGTTTAATGACCATAAACACTTTTTTTATTTAACCTGATTTAATGCCCCCCATATTCCAAACCATAGGCAGCTGTCATGCAAATAAACATTGTATGGGATCTTAAGTGAGTTTTGACTTATTTTTATAAGCCTTTTCAACCCCACAGATATAATAGGTATAACACAGAAACACCTATGTAAACATAGGAAAAACAGAGAAGTAACAGAGCATTATGGAAACAGAAAATACTGGTCATATGCAAAACATAATATAGTTATGTATGTGTATGTATTTATGTATGTATCTGAATATATATATATATATATATATATATATTCACAGATACCAGGCTGCCAATGCTACCCCCTCCCCCTACTACCTGGCTCACTCCTTATTACACCAGTTTTGTCCCTTTCATGGCTTATGGGATCTCCCAAACTCTTCCTGTTTCACCTGTCTCCTCACTGACTGACCGGCCTTCTGGAACTACTGGCCAGCTGGACTACCATTGATGCCCACTAGCTTTTACCCCAGGTTGATCCAGTGGTCCATTGTCTCAGAGCTCCGCTCTTTGGGGGATTGGTACCCCCTAAGGAGGGCAAGAGGTGGGGTGATTGCCGGAAGGGAGCTCCCTTTGGGAACTTGAGTTTCGGACCCTACTCCACCTGGCTTACCCGGTGTACATTTGATCCACTGTCACTCCGGCCCCCAGCGATGGATCATGTCGCTTTTTGGATTGGAACACCTTGGGGCCCAGAGCTCGCCATTGGTACCTGGGAATAGCTGCCGCTCCCTCCAGATCACACCAAAACAGCCACCTCTGTATAACAGGGACTGTATGGAACTATGGGGGTGCCAGTCTGTCTGGAGGGGCATGAATGGCGGGAGATCTGGGGGTCAGATAAGACCCTTATCATGATTAGCTAGGGGTATATAAGTGTGGGTGTTTTACAATACAGTCTGTTCATGTTTCACCTGAATACTGATTCTGTCTGGTTATTTGCATGGGCTCTGGCAATAATCACTTTTCTCTGCGCTATAGCTTCAAGTTCCAGGTACAGGAAGGACCCTATTGGCAGAGCTACCCAGTCCAGGTAGCTTGTGTCCATCACAACTGGTTGGCAGTGGTGGGATGCTTCCGTCTACCTTGGACATCCAAACCACCAACTAAGCCCTCTTTGGAAGGAGCAGCAGTAATCTGAGCTCCAAAAAAATTGTGGGCATGTATCTGACAACAAGTCAAAGGCAGTGATCATCACCGAGCTAATGGAAGGTGACTGAGCTAGCAAGCAGGCAAGTGAGTCCGGCAGCAGCCGAGGCAGTGACCTGCCCAGCGATGCATCAACAGGGAGGACAGAAATGTTCGAGATCTAGAGGGAGGTCTGGTGGTGACTGGCCCTCTATGAGACCACACCACCATAGGAATTTATCACTCAGATAATTGCTGACACCACCCGCCTCAGGATGTTGGAGGCCCAGAAGTCTCTGGGGGGAGCAGTGCCAGTCACTCTGGGGCCTACTCCCCTTCCAAAGAAGCTACCTCATAAGGCTTTCTGTGCCTTTAAAGACAGAGATGAGGAGATAGACAGATACCTCCAAGTATTTGAGGCTCTGGCCTCTATTTAACAATGTCTGGCAGACCTGATCCAACAGTGTGGATCAGGTCCGCCAGACCTCGCTGAATGTGGAGAGCAATAAGCTCTCCATATTCAGCATTGAAACCAGCAGCTCACAAGAGCCGCTGGTGCAGCGCCGCCCCCTGCAGACTCGCGGCCAATGGCCCGCCAGCAGGGGGTGTCAATCAACCCGATCGTACTCGATCGGGTTAAATTCCGGCAATGTCTGTTCGCCTGCTCAGAGCTTGATAGATAAGCCCCACAGTGTGAACTGCAGGGCTATTGCCAGTGCCATGAAGTTTTGAGGACTAAGGAAGCAAGAGGTGCAGCCTTTAATGGAGTGAGTACACCAGTTCACCCGCTCCCTGGACTACTAGTCTATGATCACTCCCCACCGGAGGTACGAGAATGGGTCAGGAATTGAAAGCCCGAGACAGCTGCCATCCTGGATGATCAGTTCCTGGTTGCAAAATGGCAGGTGCAAACGGAGCCCAGTGGGTCGCTCCACTTCAGCTTTGGCTCACCCAACGGTGGCTCCCCAGTATCACCCAGCCCAGCAGGCACCCCCCCACTCCTCTGGGCCCTGTCTACCCCGGAAGATGGGGATCCAATGTAACAAGTGCGACCAGATGGGCCATGTTCAGTCCAACTGCCTGAGCAACCCGGCTCAATGGACAAGAGCACTCACTGGGGGCTCCAG
This sequence comes from Bombina bombina, assembly GCF_027579735.1. NCBI lineage: Eukaryota > Metazoa > Chordata > Amphibia > Anura > Bombinatoridae > Bombina > Bombina bombina. The sequence goes on from NC_069509.1 coordinate 24,309,929, forward strand.
GGCCTCCTCCCACTGCTTGAAGGCAGAGTGCCCTGCTGACTACACCACTTGGACAGATGAAGAGTTTGGGGTCCTACATGAGGTAGACCCTGTACAAGCAGCAACAGGTGACAACCGCCTGCACCACCATCAGGTCATCTGGATCAACGGCCGGCAGGCCCAGGGACTGCGGGACAGTGGAGCAACTTTTACCCTTGTCAAGCCACACATGGTCATCAATTCAGACAGGACGCAGAACACCATTACATTTTGTGTGGCTGGAGGTAAGGTGCTTTGGATCCCTATAGCACGGGTTCAACTTGATTGGGGTACCGACTCCCATGCTGTGGAAGTAGGGGTCATGGCTCGTTTATCATGCTTGGAAATGATTTGGGGCACCTCGCCTCCTCCTTTGTATTGGATGGCCCCACTGACGCTTACCCAGTTACCAACCACCAGCAAGTCGGATGTCAGGCCAGCACACATGATCTGGGGACTCAGGTAAGCCATGAGTCCCCAACTCCTACACCAACAGCTGACCGACCTCCTGGGGGTCCCCCATCGACTTCACACAGAAGACCATGAGGGATCCAACATTAGCTCCCTACCGGGCTAAGGCAGGGACCAACCCAGGGGGGCTAGAAGGGGACCATTTTGAGTGGGACAGAGAGCTATTATACAGGGTTACAGAGAGGGGGAGGTAGGCAGATGCCCAAGCACCAGCAGGTGGTACCACAAAAGTATCAGTACATGACGGTGCATGACATTCCCCTGGCAGGTCATCTAGGGATTACTAGGACCCATCACTGATTAACTCAAACCTTCTTCTGGCCAAGGATCACAGGGGATATTAGGCAGTACTGTCGGACCTGTGACATTTGACAGAGAGAAGGCAAGACAGAGGACCACTCTTAAGCCTTCCTACACCCCCTTCCCATCATTGACAAACCCTTTAGCAGAGTAGCTGTTGACATTGTTGGTCCTTTGCCCCATCCCAGTCCGTCAGGGTAAAAGTATATCTTGACAGTGGTAGACTATGCCACCCGATATCTAGAGGCAATCCCCCTGGCCAATATTTAGGCAGAGACAGTGGCCGATGTGCTGCTCCAGATATTTGCCAGAGTGGGTTTCTCCCGGGAGTTTATCTCAGACCAGGGGACCCAGTTTACTGCTGAGCTTACCCAGCAGCTATGGGGGCTTTGCGGGATAAGACCCCTAACAAGCTCTCCATACCACCCCTAGACCAACGGGCTGTGTGAGAGGTTTAATAGGACCCTAAAGCAGCTACTTAGGACATTCTCAGCCTCTTACAAAGATTGGGATAGATACCTGCCTCACCTCCTGTTCACTTACAGAGAGGTGCCCCAGGAATCAACTGGGATCTCTTCCTTTGAATTAGTGTATGACCAGAGAGTGAGGGGGCAACTAGACTTACTTAGAGCCCACAGGGAAGGATCAGTTGGGGAGGAAGGACACTCCATTGTGGGGTACGTCCTAGAGTTCAGGGACCGACTGAAGGACCTCGCCACTAGCATATGAGAGAACCTTCAGATTGCCCAAGGTAGGCAGAAGCGGTGGTACGACAGGAATGCTTGTAACTGCACTTTAGACGTAGGGCAGAAGGTCCTGACCCTATAGCCTGTCAAAACAGACAAGCTACAGGCTTCCTGGCAGGGACCCTATCAAGTAGTAGAGCAACTCTGCGATACAACCTACCTGGTAGCCAAATGTTCAGATAAATGTGTCATCCGTACCATTCATGTGAACATGTTGAAGGTCTGCCAGGAGAGGCCAGAGGCAGTAGCCGCTATATGCGCTCCTGCCATGGAGGGCTCAGAGAGTCTCCCCGTGCCGGAGCTACCCAGGCGGAATAGGGAGCCCACAGGCATAGGGGAAATAAAGTTAGATGAAAGGCTAGGGACTGTGTAGAGGGAGCAAGTCAGGCAGGTATAAGAGAGCCGACGAGACATGTTCTCCACTGAGGCACCCCTGCGGCACCCAGAGTACCGGATCCCCATATCAGTTAGGGAAAGTATGTGCTGCAAGCTCAGGGAGATGCTGGACACAGGCGTTGTTGAGCCACCCAACAGTCCCTGGGCATATCCAGTGGTACTGGCACACAAGCGGGAGGGGACCAACTAATTTTGTGTAGACTACCGTAGGCTCAATGACAGGACCACGACTGATGCCTATCCCATGCCCCGGGTGGATTACCTCCTAGACTGCATCGCCTGCGGCAATATCCTGACAACCCTAGACCTCTGCAAGGGGTACTGGCAAATCCCCCCTGGAGCCGGAATCTATTCTGAAGTCAGCTTTCATCACCCAATTCTGCCTGTACAAGTTTAAGGTCATGCCGTGTGGGATGAAGAATGCTCCAGTGACCATCCAGAGGATGGTAGATCCCCTCCTTGATGGCCTCCAGGATTATGCTTGCGCATACCTGGATGAAATTGCAGTCTACAGCGATACCTTGGAGGACCACCTGGTCCATCTAGGTACCGTTCTGGACCGCATCAAGGCTGCAGGTCTGATGCACAAGTCAGACAAGTGCATAGTAGGGCACTCGGAGGTCCAGTAACTTGGGCACTGAGTAGGCTGCAGGAAGCAGCAGCCAGGGCTGGCCAAGATCGAGGCAGTCGCAAACTGGACAACCTCCAAAACCAAGACCCAGGTTTTAGCTTTCCTAGGGACAGCAGGGTACTACTGCAAGTTTGTCCCCAACTATAGTGCCCTGGTCAAACCCTTGACTGACCTGACCAGAAAACAGTTACTCCAACAAGTCCTGTGGTCCCCCAAGTGTGAGGCCACCTTCCAAAGCCTAAAGACAGCTCTAACTTCTGCTCCTATCCTGGCTGCTCCTAACCCTTCCAAACGTTTTTGTGTCCTCACAGATGCCTCTATGCTCGGGTTGAGAGCAGTACTAAGCCAGGTTGATAAGTAGGTCTGTAAAATTATTGCCTAGAGAAGTAGGCTATGCGGTGGTGGAAAAAGAATGCTTGGCACTGCAAAACTACAACCATACTTATATGGAAGGGCCTTCACCCTACTCACTGACCACAACCCCCAGGTCTGGCTCAACAGGGTTTCTGGGGACAATGGATGACTGTTGCGGTGGAGCCTAGCCTTGCAGCCCTTCAACTTCACCATTCAGTACCAGTCAGTAAGGAGCAATGGGACTGCTGATGGACTCTCCCGGCAAACTGAACTGGAGTAGCTCCTCAGACAGCCCCAGGCCGACCTGTGTGTGGATCTAGCTGGGACTGCCAGACTTTTCAGGGGGGAGCACTGTCACGGATACCAAGCTGCCAAGGCTACCCCCACCCCCCTACTACCTGGCTAACTCTTTATTATACCAGTTTTGGCCCTTTCATGGCTTACGGGATATCCCAAACTCTTTCTGTTTCATGTTTCACTGTTTTTACCTCCTCATGGAAGTGCTGATTACTTACCGCCTGAACCCTCACCGTGACCTCCTGGAACAACTGGCTGACCGGACTAACCAGAAGCACCCGCTAACCTTTACCCCAGGTCGCGCCTGCAGACCTTTGTCCCAGAGCTCCGCACTTTTGGGGATTGTTACCCCCTAGAGAGGACAAGAGGTGGGGTGATTGCCGGAAGGGAGCTCCCTTGGGAACTTGGGGTTTTGGACCCCCCTACAACCCCTACGCCACCTGGCTTACCTGGTGTATCTTTGATCCATTGCCACTCCGGCCCCCAGCGACGAATCATGTCGCTTTTTGGACTGGACCACCTTGGGGCCCAAAGCTCTCCATTGGTACATGGGAATAGCCAATGCTTCCTCGGGATCACCCCAAAACCACCACCTCTGTATTACAGGGACTGTATGGAACTATGGCTGCTATGGGGGCGCCAGTATGTCTGGAGGGTCGGGAATGGCGTGAGATCTGGGTGTCAGATAAGACACTTATCATGATGAGCTGTGGGTATATAAGTTTGTGTGTTTTACAATAAAGTCTGTTCGTGTTTCACCTGAATACTGGTCCTGTCTGGTCATTTGGGTGGGCTCTGGCTATAATCACTTTTTTCCGCTCTATAGCTACAAGTTCCAGGTACATAAGGGAACCCTCTCGGTGGAGCCAGGGCTGCCACTAGAAACTTTGGGGCCCCTTACTAAACCATTGATCGGGGCCCTCCCCCCCGCCCTATTCTGTGCAATATTTGGCCAAGTGCATGCACACTATTATCTTGAGTCTAGTCAAACTTGAACATTTTCTAAGGGTAAACACACATTTACAAACATAGAAACACTCATACATACAAGTAGTGAAACTTTATTGTGTCAAATATGGTGATAAAGAGAATAAAACTGAAATCTCTTTATTGCGTTAAACAAAGATTATGAGCAACAAATCACTGAGTGTCACTTTTACAATCATGTGTGCAATAGATTGTAGTGCATTTTAAACAAGTTTCATGAGCAACTGAAAAGGACCATTAGTAAATAAGTAGGAGGTGGGCACAGTAACAGTTACAAAATAAAACAATCTTTTTCTCAAGTAGAGGAGAGATGTCAGCTGCAGTCTGAAGCTCAGGATGCCTCCTCTGTGTCCCATTTCTTCCCTGTCCCCATGTTCTGCTTCTACTGCTGCAACCTTAGTTTAGTTCACTCATTTTCAAACCTGTCCTCAGGCCTCCCCAACAGGCCAGGTTTCCAGGTTTACCTTGGATGAGAGCAGGTTAAATAACTAGCGCCTAGATTACGAGTTTTGCGTTAGAGACTATGCGGTGCTAATGAGCAGTTTATGCTCACCGCTCACTTACAGACAGCGTTGGTATTACAGGTTTTTACAAACCCGGCGTTAAAAGACAAGAAGTGAGCTTTGAGCAAAATTTTGCTTCACATCTCACTCCAATATCAGCGCTGCTTACGTTAGCGGTGAGCTGGTGTAACATGCTCGTGCACGATTTCCCCATAGGGATCAACGGGAGAGCCGGCTGAAAAAAAATCTAACACCTGCAAAAAAGCAGCGTTTAGCTCCTAACGCAGCCCCATTGATTCCTATGGGGAAATAAAATTTATGTTTACACCTAACACCCTAACATGAACCCCGAGTCTAAACACCCCTAATCTTACACTTTTTAACCCCTACACCCTAACATGAACCCTGAGTCTAAACACCCCTAATCTTACACTTATTAACCCCTAAACCCTAACATGAACCCTGAGTCTAAACACCCCTAATCTTACACTTATTAACCCCTAATCTGCCGCCCCCGACATCGTCGCCACCTACATTATATTATTAACCCCTAACCTGCCGCTACGGACACCGCCGCCACCTACATTATACTTATTAACCCCTAAACTGCTGCCCCCAACATCGCCGCCACCTACATTATACTTATATCAATACTCAGGGTTCATATTAGGGTGTTAGGTGTAAACATAAAATGTGTTTCCCCATAGGAATCAATGGGGCTGCGTTACTGAGCTATACGCTGCTTTTTTGCAGGTGTTAGACTTTTTCTCAGCCGGCTCTCTTCTGACTAATATGCTGTGTATCGCTCTCTCTCTTTTATGAAGATGAAGAGGAATGCCCAGAGGACCGCCACCATAAAGAAAGAAGAGGAGCACCGCCGGAGTCAACTTGCTGAGTACAAACCGTGGGATTTAATTTTAGGATTTTTTGGTGTGGGCATTTTATTCTTAAGATTATGTTGTTTTTATCCTTTTAGGTTTTTTAGTTTAGTTTTTGTTTCTCCTTTAAGAGCTGTGACACTTTAGGGCAATGCCCACAAAATGCCCTTTTCAATGCAATCTTTTTCTAGGATAGGGATTTTTTTTTCTTTTTTTTTTTTTTAGATTAGACTTTTAGTTGGGGGTTGGAGGGTAAGGGGGTTACTTGTATTGTAAAATGTCATTGTGGTATTTTTTTAAAAAAAGAGCTGTGACACTTTAGGGCAATGCCCTTCAATAAAAAAACTTTTAAGGGTTATTCTTAAAGTAACTGTTAGTGTTTTTTTTTGTTTATGTTTTTTTAAAGGGGGACTTCATTTTAATATAGGCATAACTGTGTTTTGTTTTTAATTTGCTAGTGTTGTTTTTTCGTTTTATGTACTGTTAGGTTTTTTATTTTTTGTAAATTTAGTGTTTATTTTTTGTAAATGTAGTGTTTATTTTTTGTAAATGTAGTGTTTATTTTTTGCAATATAGGGGGTTTTAGCTTAGAGGTGGGGGGATTAGGTGTTAGCTAGTTAAGTAGTGTAGGGTAGTTTGCATTTGAGGGGGGTTGTGGCGGGGTAGGGGTTAAAAGATTAGGGCACTTATTGTTTGGGAATGTGCATTGGAGGTTTATTTTAGTTTTGAATTTGTATCCTATGTTAAAATCATATGCATTGTCATGTATAATATTTTTAGTATTCTATATAATTAAAAATGAAGTTAATTTTGATTGTTCATTTTATTATTTAAAGCATAAAACTAAATACAATACTTAAAATAATATATATGACAATGCATATGATTATAACATAGGATATAAAAGTAGTGACATAACTCCTACAGTTATAATAGGAAGTTTTTTTTAATACTTTATTGGTCAGGAAGATGTTACACTAGGAGGAGCCCTCTGTTTGTGATCTCTCACAGATTTTCTGCAGACATTACCTAGGTGTAGGCGTTCTGTGGGAGTTAGCTAGGCATTCCAGGGGAGTATAGGTAAGACATGACGTAGATGTAGGCGTTTGTGGGAGTTAGCTAGGCATTCCAGGGGAGTATAGGTAAGACATGACATAGATGTAGGCGTTCTGTGGGAGTTAGCTAGGCATTCCAGGGGAGTATAGGTAAGACATGACAAAGATGTAGGCGTTCTGTGGGAGTTAGCTAGGCATTCCAGGGGAGTATAAGTAAGACATGACAAAGATGTAGGCGTTCTGTGGGAGTTAGCTAGGCATTCCAGGGGAGTATAGGTAAGACATGACGTAGATGTAGGCGTTTGTGGGAGTTAGCTAGGCATTCCAGGGGAGTATAGGTAAGACATGACATAGATGTAGGCGTTCTGTGGGAGTTAGCTAGGCATTCCAGGGGAGTATAGGTAAGACATGACATAGATGTAGGCATTCTGTGGGAGTTAGCTAGGCATTCCAGGGGAGTATAGGTAAGACATGACAAAGATGTAGGCGTTCTGTGGGAGTTAGCTAGGCATTCCAGGGGAGTATAAGTAAGACATGACATAGATGTAGGCGTTCTGTGGGAGTTAGCTAGGCATTCCAGGGGAGTATAGGTAAGACATGACATAGATGTAGGCGTTTGTGGGAGTTAGCTAGGCATTCCAGGGGAGTATAGGTAAGACATGACGTAGATGTAGGCGTTTGTGGGAGTTAGCTAGGCATTCCAGGGGAGTATAGGTAAGACATGACGTACATGTAGGCGTTCTGTGGGAGTTAGCTAGGCATTCCAGGGGAGTATAGGTAAGACATGACATAGATGTAGGCATTCTGTGGGAGTTAGCTAGGCATTCCAGGGGAGTATAGGTAAGACATAACATAGATGTAGGCATTCTGTGGGAGTTAGCTAGGCATTCCAGGGGAGTATAGGTAAGACATAACATAGATGTAGGCGTTCTGTGGGAGTTAGCTAGGCATTCCAGGGGAGTATAAGTAAGACATGACATAGATGTAGGCGTTCTGTGGGAGTTAGCTAGGCATTCCAGGGGAGTATAGGTAAGACATGACATAGATGTAGGCGTTTGTGGGAGTTAGCTAGGCATTCCAGGGGAGTATAGGTAAGACATGACGTAGATGTAGGCGTTTGTGGGAGTTAGCTAGGCATTCCAGGGGAGTATAGGTAAGACATGACATAGATGTAGGCGTTCTGTGGGAGTTAGCTAGGCATTCCAGGGGAGTATAGGTAAGACATGACATAGATGTAGGCGTTCTGTGGGAGTTAGCTAGGCATTCCAGGGGAGTATAGGTAAGACATGACATAGATGTAGGCGTTCTGTGGGAGTTAGCTAGGCATTCCAGGGGAGTATAGGTAAGACATGACGTAGATGTAGGCGTTTGTGGGAGTTAGCTAGGCATTCCAGGGGAGTATAGGTAAGACATGACATAGATGTAGGCATTCTGTGGGATTTAGCTAGGCATTTCAGGGGAGTATAGGTAAGACATGACGTAGATGTAGGCGTTTGTGGGAGTTAGCTAGGCATTCCAGGGGAGTATAGGTAAGACATGACGTAGATGTAGGCGTTTGTGGGAGTTAGCTAGGCATTCCAGGGGAGTATAGGTAAGACATGACGTAGATGTAGGCGTTCTGTGGGAGTTAGCTAGGCATTCCAGGGGAGTATAGGTAAGACATGACATAGATGTAGGCGTTCTGTGGGAGTTAGCTAGGCATTCCAGGGGAGTATAGGTAAGACATGACATAGATGTAGGTGTTCTGTGGGAGTTAGCTAGGCATTCCAGGGGAGTATAGGTAAGACATGACATAGATGTAGGCGTTCTGTGGGAGTTAGCTAGGCATTCCAGGGGAGTATAGGTAAGACATGACGTAGATGTAGGCGTTTGTGGGAGTTAGCTAGGCATTCCAGGGGAGTATAGGTAAGACATGACGTAGATGTAGGCGTTTGTGGGAGTTAGCTAGGCATTCCAGGGGAGTATAGGTAAGACATGACATAGATGTAGGCGTTCTGTGGGAGTTAGCTAGGCATTCCAGGGGAGTATAGGTAAGACATGACGTAGATGTAGGCGTTCTGTGGGAGTTAGCTAGGCATTCCAGGGGAGTATAGGTAAGACATGACATAGATGTAGGCGTTCTGTGGGAGTTAGCTAGGCATTCCAGGGGAGTATAGGTAAGACATGACGTAGATGTAGGCGTTTGTGGGAGTTAGCTAGGCATTCCAGGGGAGTATAGGTAAGACATGACATAGATGTAGGCGTTCTGTGGGAGTTAGCTAGGCATTCCAGGGGAGTATAGGTAAGACATGACATAGATGTAGGCGTTCTGTGGGAGTTAGCTAGGCATTCCATGGAGTATAAGTAAGACATGACATAGATGTAGGCGTTCTGTGGGAGTTAGCTAGGTATTCCAGGGGAGTATAGGTAAGACATGACATAGATGTAGGCGTTCTATGGGAGTTAGCTAGGCATTCCAGGGGAGTATAGGTAAGACATGACATAGATGTAGGCGTTCTATGGGAGTTAGCTAGGCATTCCAGGGGAGTATAGGTAAGACATGTCGTAGATGTAGGCGTTCTATGGGAGTTAGCTAGGCATTCCAGGGGAGTATAGGTAAGATATGTCGTAGATGTAGGCGTTCTGTGGGAGTTAGCTAGGCATTCCAGGGAAGTATAGGTAAGATATGTCGTAGATGTAGGCGTTCTGTGGGAGTTAGCTAGGCATTCCAGGGGAGTATAGGTAAGATATGTCGTAGATGTAGGCGTTCTGTGGGAGTTAGCTAGGCATTCCATGGGAGTATAGGTAAGATATGTCGTAGATGTAGGCGTTCTGTGGGAGTTAGCTAGGCATTCCAGGGGAGTATAGGTAAGATATGTCGTAGATGTAGGCGTTCTGTGGGAGTTAGCTAGGCATTCCAGGGGAGTATAGGTAAGATATGTCGTAGATGTAGGCGTTCTATGGGAGTTAGCTTGGCATTCCAGGGGAGTATAGGTAAGATATGTCGTAGATGTAGGCGTTCTGTGGGAGTTAGCTAGGCATTCCAGGGGAGTATAGGTAAGATATGTCGTAGATGTAGGCGTTCTGTGGGAGTTAGCTAGGCATTCCAGGGGAGTATAGGTAAGACATGACATAGATGTAGGGGTTCTGTGGGAGTTAGCTAGGCATTCCAGGGGAGTATAGGTAAGACATGACATAGATGTAGGCGTTCTGTGGGAGTTAGCTAGGCATTCCAGGGGAGTATAGGTAAGACATAACATAGATGTAGGCGTTCTGTGGGAGTTAGCTAGGCATTCCAGGGGAGTATAGGTAAGACATAACATAGATGTAGGCGTTCTGTGGGAGTTAGCTAGGCATTCCAGGGGAGTATAGGTAAGACATGACATAGATGTAGGCGTTCTGTGGGAGTTAGCTAGGCATTCCAGGGGAGTATAGGTAAGACATGACATAGATGTAGGCGTTCTGTGGGAGTTAGCTAGGCATTCCAGGGGAGTATAGGTAAGACATAACATAGATGTAGGCGTTCTGTGGGAGTTAGCTAGGCATTCCAGGGGAGTATAGGTAAGACATGACATAGATGTAGGTGTTCTGTGGGAGTTAGCTAGGCATTCCAGGGGAGTATAGGTAAGACATGACATAGATGTAGGAGTTCTGTGGGAGTTAGCTAGGCATTCCAGGGGAGTATAGGTAAGACATGACATAGATGTAGGCGTTCTGTGGGAGTTAGCTAGGCATTCCAGGGGAGTATAGGTAAGACATGACATAGATGTAGGCGTTCTGTGGGAGTTAGCTAGGCATTCCAGTGGAGTATAGGTAAGACATGACATAGATGTATGCGTTCTGTGGGAGTTAGCTAGGCATTCCAGGGGAGTATAGGTAAGACATGACATAGATGTAGGCGTTCTGTGGGAGTTAGCTAGGCATTCCAGGGCAGTATAGGTAAGACATGACATAGATGTAGGCGTTCTGTGGGAGTTAGCTAGGCATTCCAGGGGAGTATAGGTAAGACATGACATAGATGTAGGCGTTCTATGGGAGTTAGCTAGGCATTCCAGGGGAGTATAGGTAAGACATGTCGTAGATGTAGGCGTTCTATGGGAGTTAGCTAGGCATTCCAGGGGAGTATAGGTAAGATATGTCGTAGATGTAGGCGTTCTATGGGAGTTAGCTAGGCATTCCAGGGGAGTATAGGTAAGACATGACGTAGATGTAGGTGGTATTATAGGTCCCTTTTAACTTATCAAGTTAGCTGGGCGTTTCAGGGGAGTGTAGTTAAGACGTTACATAAGTGTAGATAGTATTAGCGAGTTAGCTGGGCGTTCCAGAGGGAATATAGCTAGAGTATGACGTAGGTGTAGGTGTTCTATAGGAGTTAGCCAGGTGTTCCAGGGGGAGTAACTTGTGCTATGATTGGGATATATCCAGCACTGTGAAATATTCCAATCTCTAAAGTACAGGTTTGCGATTAGGGTGTCAGCCATGTTTGTCTTGCCACCTTTTCAGTGGCGAGACTTTACAGTGTGAGGTAGCTAGTGTATGTGCAGTTAGAGTTAGGTCACACAGGGGGGTAGTTATCAACGTGTCTACTTTACCTGCCTTCGCCGGTTCAATACGCCCGCCTAAGCTCGCCTACCATCGCCGCCGTGGACCTGCAAAATTTTGCCTAAGTTATCAAAAAAGCTGTCAAAAAGCTGCGCACCTAATACGGGGTGATGAGCAGCGGATTGTGAGAGTTATCACTCATCCGATCTCGCTGCTCTTCGGCTTTTTGACAGCTTTCTTGCTAGCCTGTCACAAAGCACCCACACTAACTACACTGTTCTACCCCCTACACCGGCGCCCCCGGAGCCCCCCGCAACTCAATAAAGTTATTAACCCCTAAACCGCCGCTCCTAGACCCCGCCGCAACTCTTATAAATGTATTAACCCCTAAACCGTTGCTCCCGGACACCGCCGCCACCTACATTATACCTAGTAACCCCTATCCTGCCCCCCCTATACCGCCTCCCTCTCCCTCTCCCTATAATAAAGTTATTAACCCCTATCCTGCTGATCCCAGACCTCGCCACAACTAAATAAATAGTTTAACCCCTAAACCGCCGCTCCCTGACCCCGCCGCAACCTATATTAAACTTATTAACCCCTATCCTGCCCCCCTATACTGCCGCCCTCTATAATAAAGTTATTAACCCCTATCTTGCTGATCCCGGACCTCGCCGCAACTAAATAAATAGTTTAACCCCTAAACCGCAGCTCCTGGACCCCGCCGCAACCTATATTAAATTTATTAACCCCTATCCTGCCCCCCCTACACCGTCGCCACCTATAATAAATTTATTAACCCCTATCCTGCCCCCCACTACACCGCCGCCACTGTAATAAAATGATTAACCCCTAAACCTAAGTCTAACACTAACCCTAACACCCCCCTAACTTAAATATTAATTAAATAAATCTAAATAATATTTCTCTTATTAACTAAATTAATCCTATTTAAAACTAAATACTTACCTTTAAAATAAACCCTAATATAGCTACAATATAAATAATAATTATATTGTAGCTATCTTAGGATTTATTTTTATTTTACAGGCAACTTTCAATTTATTTTAACTAGGTACAATAGCTATTAAATAGTTATTAACTATTTAATAGCTACCTAGCTAAAATAAAGAGAAATGTACCTGTAAAATAAAAACTAACCTAAGTTACAATTACACCTAACACTACACTATACTTTAATAAATCCTATTTAAAACTAAATACTTACCTGTAAAATAAACCCTAAGATAGCTACAATAAAATTAATAATTACATTGTAGCTATTTTAGGATTTATATTTATTTTACAGGTAACTTTGTATTTATTTTAGCTATTTAGAATAGTTATTAAATAGTTATTAACTATTTAATAACTACCTAGCTAAAAGAAATACAAAATTACATGTAAAATAAATCCTAACCTAAGTTACAATTAAACCTAACACTACACTATCATTAAATTAATTAAATAAATTAACTACAAATAACTACAATTAAATACTATTACATAAACTAACTAAAGTACAAAAAATAAAAAAAAACTAAGTTACAAAAAATAAAAAAAATAAGTTACAAACATTTAAAAAATATTACAACAATTTTAAGATACTTACACCTAATCTAAGCCCCCTACTAAAATAACAAAGCCCCCCAAAATAAAAAAATGCCCTACCCTATTCTACATTAAAAAAGTTCAAAGCTCTTTTACCTTACCAGCCCTTAAAAGGGCCTTTTGCGGGGCATGCCCCAAAAAATTCTGCTCTTTTGCCTGTAAAAGAAAAATACAACCCCCCCAACATTAAAACCCACCACTTACATACCCCTAATCTAACCCAAACCCCCCTTAAATAAACCTAACACTACCCCCTGAAGATCATCCTACCTTAAATCGTCTTCAGCCAGCCGACCACCGATGGAACCGAAGAGGAGATCTGGAGCTGCAGAAGTCATCATCCAAGGCGCGCTGAAGAAGTCTTCCATCCGATGAAGTCATCATCCAGGCGGCGCTGAAGAAGTCTTCCATCCGGGCGATGTCATCTTCCAAGCGGCGTCTTCAATCTTCTTTCTTCCGGATCCATCTTCATCCCGCCGACGCGGAACATCCTTCTTCCCCGACGGACTAACGACGAATGAAGGCTCCTTTAAGGGACGTCATCCAAGATGGCATCCCTTCAATTCCGATTGGCTGATAGGATTCTATCAGCCAATCGGAATTAAGGTAGGAAAATCTGATTGGCTGATTGAATCAGCCATTCAGATTGAGCTTGCATTCTATTGGCTGATCGGAACAGCCAATAGAATGCGAGCTCAAACTGATTGGCTGATTGGATCAGCCAATCGGATTGAACTTCAATCTGATTGGCTGATTCAATCAGCCAATCAGATTTTTCCTACCTTAATTCTGATTGGCTGATAGAATCCTATCAGCCAATCGGAATTGAAGGGACGCCATCTTGGATGACGTCCCTTAAAGGAACCTTCATTCAGTCGTCGGCCGTCAGGGAAGAAGGATGTTCCGCGTCGGCGGGATGAAGATGGATCCGGAAGAAAGAAGATTGAAGACGCCGCTTGGAAGATGACATCGCCCGGATGGAAGACTTCTTCAGCGCCGCCTGGATGATGACTTCATCGGATGGAAAACTTCTTCAGCGCGCCTTGGATGATGACTTCTGCCGCTCCGGATCTCCTCTTCGGTTCCATCGGTGGGTCGGCTGGCTGAAGACGACTCAAGGTAGGATGATCTTCAGGGGGGTAGTGTTAGGTTTATTTAAGGGGGGTTTGGGTTAGATTAGGGGTATGTGGGTGGTGGGTTTTAATGTTGGGGGGGTTGTATTTTTCTTTTACAGGCAAAAGAGCTGTTTTCTTTGGGGCATGCCCCTCAAAAGGCCCTTTTAAGGGCTGGTAAGGTAAAAGAGCTTTGAACTTTTTTAATTTAGAATAGGGTAGGGCATTTTTTTATTTTGGGGGGCTTTGTTATTTTATTAGGGGGCTTAGATTAGGTGTAAGTAGCTTAAAATTGTTGTAATATTTTTTTAAATGTTTGTAACTTATTTTTTTTATTTTTTGTAACTTAGCTTTTTTTATTTTTTGTACTTTAGTTAGTTTATGTAATTGTATTTAATTGTAGTTATTTGTAGTTAATTTATTTAATTAATTTAATGATAGTGTAGTGTTAGGTTTAATTGTAACTTAGGTTAGGATTTATTTTACAGGTAATTTTGTATTTCTTTTAGCTAGGTAGTTATTAAATAGTTAATAACTATTTAATAACTATTCTAACTAGCTAAAATAAATACAAAGTTACCTGTAAAATAAATATAAACCCTAAAATAGCTACAATGTAATTATTAATTATATTGTAGCTATCTTAGGGTTTATTTTACAGGTAAGTATTTAGTGTTAAATAGGATTAATTTAGTTAATAAGAGAAATATTATTTAGATTTATTTAATTAATATTTAAGTTAGGGGGGTGTTAGGGTTAGTGTTAGACTTAGGTTTAGGGGTTAATAAATTTATTACAGTGGCGGCGGTGTAGGGGGGGCAGGATAGGGGTTAATAAATTTATTATAGGTGGCGACGGTGTAGGGGGGGCAGATTAGAGGTTAATAAGTTTAATATAGGTTGCGGCGGGGTCCGGGAGCGGCGGTTTAGGGGTTAAACTATTTATTTAGTTGTGGCGAGGTCCGGGATCCGTAGGATAGGGGTTAATAAATTTATTATAGAGGGCGGCGGTATAGGGGGGGGCAGGATAGGGGTTACTAGGTATAATGTAGGTGGCGGCGGGGTCCGGGAGCGGCGGTTTAGGGGCTAATACATATATTATAGTTGCGGCGGGGACCGGGAGCGGCGGTTTAGGGGTTAACATATTTAGTATAGCTTGCGGCGGGGTCCGGGAGTGACGGTTTAGGGGGTAACTAATAACTTTATTTAGTTGCGGCGGTGTGGGGGGCATATTAACGGTGTTTAGACTCGGGGTACATGTTAGGGTGTTAGGTGTAGACAGCTCCCATAGGAATCAATGGGATATCTGGCAGCAGCGAACATGAACTTTCGCTATGGTCAGACTCCCATTGATTCCTATGGGATCCGCAGCCTCCAGGGCGGCGGTTTGAAAACCAAGTACGCTGGGCCGGAAAAGTGCAGAGCGTACCTGCTAGTTTTTTCATAACTAGCAAAAGTAGTCAGATTGTGCCGAACTTGTGTGCGGAACATCTGGAGTGACGTAAGAATCGATCTGTGTCAGACTGAGTCCGGCGGATCGAAGCTTACTTCACTAAATTCTACTTTTGCCAGTATCTAGGGCTTGATAACTAAGGTGAATCAGCCTCGCCACAAATACGCTGCGGAATTCCAGCGTATTTGAGGTAGACACATTGATAACTAGAGGTCACAGGCATTATTGGAAGTGTTTTAACACATAAACCATGTTTGGTGTCTGTGCTATGTAGGAACACTTCAAATATGCCCCCCTCCGCTCGCAGAAAGTACCGACAAGAGGGTGTTCTTGGTGATCTTTAGCTGACGTAGCTCTCGCCATTACATCCTATGGGAGACACATCACCACTCACCGGCAATTCGGGGTCCACTCCCTTTTTTAGAAGTCTATGCTTTGAATATCGGGTCCTAACTTTAAGCAACTTTTTTTTTTTTAAACCTTTGTTGAAAAGTATACCTAGACAGGCTCAATAGAACTAGCAGCTGATTAGTTGATAGCTACACATATATTCCTTTTGTCATTGCTTCACATGTGTTCAGCTAACTCCCAATAGTGAATTTCTGTTTCTTCCACAAAGGATACTATGAGAATAAAGCAAACTTGATGATAAAAGTGGAAATGTGTTTAAACATGTATGCCTTGTCTCAGTCATAAAAGACAATTGTCCATTGATAGGGAATTAATTAACTAGACAAGTTTTAGTTTAGATTTTATCATATAATTCTATTTTTCTTCAATATTTTAATTGCTTGTGTGTAAACACTGCAGGATGTAAACATTTAACACAGGCAGGTTAGCGCACCTATTACAAGATGAAAGTAAATTGTTTGTGTACAAGTGAAACCGGACGCTGGCAAAATTAAGGACCTCTGATATCGTAATCTGCGTTAACTTCTCTCCAAAAACATCAATGGAGCGTGCTGTTAAAAACCCTAATACTTATTGCTTGAGCGTAAGATCTACAGGGCTATACCCAAAGTGAGTTATGAATATTTTACATTCCAATATTCTTCACATAGAAGAAAATTTTATTTTTATTTATTTATATATATAAAAACAAAAAAAGAAGTATTGCACTATGCACAATTTCAAAGTCCCTTTAATAGGTAAATTCCCCCTCTCAGAGGTCCCTCCGTGAGCTTATCAGACCTGATATTCATGCAGCTTGACCTGTAAGATCAGTGTTAGTCTGTAGATGCTTAAATAAAACATACCAGTGATTCCTACCGGTTCATGTGTAAGAGTCACCTCACTGGAGGACCCGCCTTCTAGCTAGGTCCATCACTAATTACAGTAAAACACTAGCGGGAGTGGAGTCCCAAGAGCAACCTGTGCCCAAAACAGCCTATGGCCGTGCCCACTCACCGCTTTCCGTGTGCCTGTTCGTTTCCGTGCTGTGGTCCCCTGCATCCAGACTCTAAGGCCTCTAGTTATCAAGCCGTCAACCTCAAATACGCTGGAATTCCACAGCGTAATTGTGGCGAGGCTGATTTGCCTAAGTTATCAAGCCCTACTGCCCGGCAAAAGTAGAATATAGTGACGTAAGCTTCGATCCGCCGGACTCAGTCCGACACAGATTCTTGTGAGCTGCTGGTGCAATGTTAAATGTGGAGAGCGTATTGCTCTCCGCATTCAGCGATGTCTTGCGGACCTGATCCGCACTGTTGAATCAGGTCCACAAGACATTTCTTAAATAGGCCTCTATATGCGCCATTTTTCCAACATAGATACACACATGAACTCACACATGAATTCACATACTGTAAATACACACACCTACATTTACACACCTATATAAACACACTACCAGAAAAAAGTTTGAGTCACTGAAGGTTCAGATGATGGTTAGCATTTTTTAACAGTAAAGTATTTTTTAATTAAGGTATGCACATTGTTTTGTTTTTTTTAGACATAATGCTATTGTACAATTAATATACTACAGTATAGTGTAAATATAACTTTTATATGCACTGGAAAATAAAAAAAAAGTAGTGTGCTATATTTGCTTTTTTGCTTGAACCAAACCTGCAATATTTATATAAATATATATATGTGTGTGTGTGTGTGTGTGTTTGGGTGTGTCTATATGTGTATATATGTATTTATATACATATATGCATATGTAAATACATAAACACATGTATATAAAAAATATACACATATAAATACCTACAAACACATGTTTAGACACACACACGCACATATATATATATATATATATATATATATATATATATATATATATATATATAGACTATATCCCTTTCCTTTCAAATACCTTGTCATATACCATATATCTTTTAACCCTTATAAAATATTTAATAATATTTTTATATATATTTTTTTATCAGATAGTGTATATATGAGTTAACATTTTATTTTATTTTTTTTGTTATGTTTGGTGCACATTTTTTACACTTTACACTAGGGGCTCCATTTATTAAGCAGCGGTGCTGCTTTGGAGCCCCATCATTTCAGGTTCGCCTGAAACGCAAGTTAAGATGCAGCTGTCATAAGATCGGCCATAGGACCGGATGAAGATGATTGACAGCCCCTGCTAGCATCCGATTGGCTGCCAGTAAGCAGAGGGCGGCATTGCACAAGCATTTCACCAGAAATGCTTGTGCAATGTTAAATGCCAACAGCTACAGTGAATCATGTCCGTTCGACTTTTAATAAATCTACCCCATATTCTCCTCCTGCACTAGCCCAACACACGCACATTTCATTTTCACTCCAGCAAACGCATTTACTTTTAACTTGTAATAAATGTGCAAGTTAACAATCGCTGCACTTGTAATCTAGCACATTGGGGTAGAATTATCAAACCCCAGGCGGACATGACCGCTGCTTCTTAACTTATGTTTCCGGCGAGCCCTTAGTGTCATTTTTATTTTTTTGTATTAAACATTAAGATGTTTTTTCTCATTAAACAGCGGCTTCTCGTGATGAGTGGAATGGCATTGAAAAAAGCATAAAATGACCAAGTTGCTCTCCAGTGTTTCATCTGATTGGCTGGAACTAGATCCAATACCAGGCTACACATGAAATATCAAACGACCCTCACCAACACATGAAAACCTCTAAAGACGAACAGTAATACCAGTTAGTCAATTAACTTCAACTCTGCACTTGTATAAAGAAGTCAGCTGAGAAACACTCACCTTTGTTAATTGTTCCACAATTTACACAGAAAGAAACAGGAGCTAGATAACTCTCCCCTCTCACATTTGCTAGGATGATAAGAGACAAACAGCAGCAGTAATTCTGTGCTGTACGTACTTACGTGTATCTCATAGGCTTGGTTATTCTGTAAATTGTGCACACCTTGTTTTATTATCTACAAGAATAAGGAAGTTTCTGTAATTACAGAGGGTCAAAGATCTATTTTGCATAAGGAAGGACTAAATTAATCTTCGTAATATACTAAGATTCCAAGGTCTTATCAGTAAAATAGAAATTTGCTGATATTTATGTTTTGTTTTGTTTTTCTGTGAGGTTATAGTGAATCAGTGTAACATTTTGGTTTTTCCAGTACTAAGCACTAACCAAAAAGCTGGGATTTTAATTGTGTATGATTACAGCAGGGTTGTTTGTGCCTTAGTGTGAGAACATAAAGAGGGTAAGATAAGAACAAAGGATATAGAATTAGGAAGCACAGGATAAATAAAGCTAAGAAGTGAGGATATTTTGTTTTAAAGCTTTATTTATATTTACTTATGCTGTAGATGTTTTGCATTTTGCTTACTAATAGGGATATTTTTTGCAGCTAACGTAAGTGTAGAATAATAACATAAATTTGAAAAAGGAGTGGAGAAGTAACAGCGTTTTCTTAGCTGGTAACAGGATTCAGTAACAAAACCATACGGTCAAAATGTCCGACATTATGTCAAAGACTGGTAAGAGGTTCATGTTTTCCATTGTGCTGCTCTCTAAAGGAGAATGTACTAGCACAAGTGTTGACGAGTTTGGCACATTGAGGAAGGTACTGTATATCAGCAGCACTTAGAAAGGTCACTTTTCCCTGTTACTCAATGCGTTAAAGGGACACTCAATCAAAAATAAACTTTAATTATTCAGATAGAGCATGCCATTTTAAACAACTTTCCAATTTACTTCCATTAACAAAATGTGCACAGTCTTTTTATATTTAAACTTTTTGAGTCATCAGCTCCCACTGAGCATATGCAAGAATAAGTGTGTATGCATTTGTGAATGGCTGATGGCTGTCACATGGTACGTGTATGCATTTGTGATTGGCTGATGGCTGTCACATGGTATGTGTATGCATTTGTGATTGGCTGATGGCTGTCACATGGTACGTGTATGCATTTGTGATTGGCTGATGGCTGTCACATGGTACAGGGGGAGTGGAAAAAGACATAACTTTTAAAATTCTCAGAAAAAAAAATCTACTACTCATTTGAAGTTAAGACCAAGTGCTATTGCATTGTTTTGTTATCTTGCATTTCTTGATTATGCAAATCTACTGTGTTGATTGGTCCTTTAAGCCCTTCTAGTAATCAAGCCTATCTATAATCAATCCAGATGGCTTTATAGACCTTTGAAATATTTCATTATCTCTCAGGGATCCAGCATCTCATCACAGTTTGAAGGGGGCTCTAGTAAGAAACTGTTTGTTTATCTAAATATCTGTATACAGGTAAAAATCCCTAAATCCGGAATTATTCCAAAATCCAGACTTTTTCATTCAAATATTTATTTAAAATTACAATTATTCAAAATTACTGTTTTTCGCCACCAGTAAAGCACAATCTTTGCTGCCCTTGTTTGTGACTCACTAAGATTCACTTAAAAATGGCTATTTTATTAGCAGGATAGTAAACATAGTAAAGAATTTATCATACGGTATTACTTTAATCTGATGCCTGTTATTATTTATTTATTTTCAATACATTCATAAAATGTAATATATCACACATGACTTTATACAGTGAAAAAAAAGCCTGATAAGGCAACCGAGAGGCAGTCTTTACTGTCCAATCAGTATCATATGTAATGCTCCTGTCACATGTTGTGTTGAGTTATGTAAACAAAATTATTTTTTGTCAATAGAATGTGATGTTATTAACAGCTATTACCACCTACCTCTTTGCTTGGGAGCGCACCCGACACCACCCTCAGATCCTTCTTACCAAGCCAGAGGCCTCCGCACACCCCACGCTGCTCCTTCCAGCCCTGTCAGCCGCTACTGACTACGGATCGTGCGCAGCTCCACACAGCCACCGCGCTCACAGAGGAACCTCTTCCGGCTTGTCCACATCCAGATCAAATGACCGCTACTTGGAGAGGAGCCAGGAATCCCTTACCCAAAGGGAATACATTGATCGTGCAGAGCTCTAGTCTGCCAACACAGACAGCACACTTTTGGCGTGAACAGGCACCATATTGAGCTTCACACCACACCAGAGCTGAGGAGATCCCTCTGAGTACGGAGACCCAACCACCTCACACAAAAATAAGGGTAAGACCCATTTAGCAACCCCCACAGTTCTTCTGCCTAATCAGGGTAATACAGCAGCATCCTACTACACAAAAGCTGCATGGGAACAATCAGTAATATAAGTGATCTGGGCCTAGCTCCTCTATAGCCCACTCCACAAACTTAATTCACCTTCTCCTCACTTAATAAGAAAACATAAAGGCAGTATAGCCCCCAGGCCTAACCATAGAAGGGTGTAACTTGATAGAGGAGCCAGCAAGACATTTAGAGACACTGTCACTTTCCTTTACCCATAACACCAGTGGACAGTTCAGGCTCTACCACGCTACCCCATTCGTTGGCCCAACGATTGGATCAGCCAATCGGATTGAACTTGAATCTGATTGGCTGATTCAATCAGCCAATCAGATTTTTCCTACCTTAATTCCGATTGGCTGATAGAATCCTATCAGCCAATCGGAATTCGAGGGACGCCATCTTGGATGACGTCATTTAAATGAACCTTCATTCGGCGAGTAGGCGTCGGGGAAGAAGGATGGATCCGCGTCGGCTGGAAGAAGATGGCTCCGCTCCGGATGGATGAAGATAGAAGATGCCGCTTGGATGAAGATGTCTGCCGGTCCGGATGTCCTCTTCTGCCCAGATAGGATGAAGACTTTGGACCCTTTGGAGGAGCTCTTCTGCTCGGATAGGATGAAGACTTCGGGACCATCTGGAGGACGGATCGGTGATACCCGGCATGGTGAAGATAAGGTAGGAAGATCTTCAGGGGCTTAGTGTTAGGTTTTTTAAGGGGGGTTTGGGTTAGATTAGGGGTATGTGGGTCGTGGGTTGTAATGTTGGGGGGGGGTATTGTATGTTTTTTTAAATGCAAAAGAGCTGTTTTCTTTGGGGCATGCCCCGCAAAAGGCCCTTTTAAGGGCTGGTAAGGTAAAAGAGCTGTTTAATTTTTAATTTAGAATAGGGTAGGGCATTTTTTTATTTTGGGGGGCTTTGTTATTTTTTTAGGGGGCTTAGAGTAGGTGTAATTAGTTTAAAAGTCTTGTAATCTTTTTTATTTTTTGTAATTTAGTGTTTGTTTGTTTTTGTAATTTAGTGTTTGTTATTTTTTGTAATTTAGTTTAGTTGATTTAATTGTAGTTAATTGTAGGTAGTTTATTTAATTAATTAATTTATTGATAGTGTAGTGTTAGGTTTAATTGTAACTTAGGTTAGGATTTATTTTACAGGTAATGATGTAATTATTTAACTAGGTAGCTATTAAATAGTTATTAACTATTTAATATCTATTGTACCTAGTTAAAATAAATACAAAGTTGCCTGTAAAATAAATATAAATCCTAAAATAGCTACAATATAATTATTATTTATATAGTAGCTATATTATGGTTTATTTTACAGGTAAGTATTTAGCTTTAAATAGGATTAATTTATTTAATAAGAGTTAATTTATTTCATTAGATAAAAATTATATTTAACTTAAGGGGGTTTTAGTGTTAGGGTTAGACTTAGCTTTAGGGGTTAATACATTTATTATAGTAGCGGTGAGGTCCGGTCGGCACGTTTTTGAAGCTGGCCGCATCTGTAAGCAACGCTGGTATTGAGAGTTGCAGTGGCGGTAAATATGCTCTTCGCTCCCTTTTTGGAGCCTAACGCTGCCCTGCAGAAAACTCTAAATACCAGCGTTGTTTAAAAGGTGCAGGGGAAAAAAAAACAGCGTTAGCTACGCGGGTCGTTACCGACAAAACTCTAAATCTAGCCGTAAGAAAGGTTATGAAGCTTTTTTTATTATATCCAGCTAGGATTAAGGTACTTAAGGATAATTCATGGAACATATTAAACACACAACAGGAAGCAAATAGATTTCTAGAAGAGAGTGAGTAAGAAGGAGAACAGGACATTAAAGGTTGAAGAATTCTAGAGAATATTAATTAATTAATAAATATTAATGGAACAGATACCTAGTTTTATTGTTATTCTTTTTTTTTTTTTCTCCCCTCACTGTCCCTGCGTTTACTCTCAGATTTATCTAATTTAAGTATATAATATGAGTAAAAAGAGCCATATTTTTGGATGACGGATAAAGTAAATATAAATTTGATATCATGGAATATTAGAGGCATAACCTCACCTATTAAAAGAAAAATGATTATAAAACACCTTAAAAGGTTTAAATGCAACATTGCTTTCCTACAGGAACATATATACTGCAAAATGAAGCAAATAAACTCAGAACAGATTGGGTTAGTGAAGGTTATTGCATCAGTGGGGAATTCCAGGAAACGCGGGTTTGCAATATTGTCGCATAAAAACTTGAAGTATAAAATTATCCATTCGGAGATAGATGTTGATGGTAGATTTATAATTCTACAGTTAGATATAATGGGACAAATGTATGTACTCTGCAATGTCTATGGTCCGAATAACCAAATACGAGAATTCTGGGATAAAATGAAAATAAAACTGTCACAATTCATAGAAAGTAAATTGATTGTTGCAAGTGACTTTAATCTTATAGCACAATACCCGTTAGATAGATGGCCTTATAAGGGGAGGGGGTCCCTCGAAAAAAAGCACAATATTACACTATTTAGAAAGTTTAGAAATGCATTAAATTTAAAGGATATATGGCGTATTAAAAACCCTGATCTGAAAGGATTTACTTGTAAGTCTAGTACCTTTAAAACGCTTTCTCGAATAGACTACTATAGTTATTGACTGACATTGAATTTAAACAAATTACTTTGCTAAAGTGTTAAATAGTATAAATTTGAACTTTCAGAGCTTTTGCTATCTAAATAGTGACAAATTTAAACTTTTTTAAGTTTTTACACCTTTACAATTTTAATCGTAGAAACAGTTCAATGTATGTTTGTTTGTTGCATGCATTATTTGTTCAGTTTATAATTTTTTTTTATTAATGGAACCTATGTTTATTGTTTTTAGATGAATGCAAGGAATATACAAATGTATATTTTGCCTCTTTGGAAGGGACTACAATAACGTCTTGTTTCCATTGAGCCATAAAAAATGGAGCCGTAAGCTACCAAAGTGCCTAACCATTATAAGTAGTTTACGGCTCCCTATAAGTACCAGGTTTCCATTGAAATATTTTGCGCATTGCGTGCAGTCACACTGTTCATGTACGTGTAAGTTAATGTCATTTTAACCCTTCCATCCGCCGATTTCTAGAAAATCAAGTTAGTTGCTATAGTAACCCAGTCTTACACTATGAAATGTACGTTTAACGTCTGCGCTCCTTATCTGTGATCACCTCTAAAGAAAAACAAAGAAACACTTTTTTATAATACATATTTTTATTACTATAAGCAAATACTATATTTTATTATAATTAAATTTTCCACTTTATCAATATATGTAATATGTATTGCTGCCCTAGGCATAGGTCTAGTTTGAATTTTGTATATACAGTTGTGCTCATAAGTTTACATACCTTGGCAGAATTTATGATTTCTTGGCCATTTTTCAGAGAATATGCATGATAACACAAAAACTTTTCTTTCACTCATGGTTAGTGTTTGGCTGAAGCCATTTATTATCAATCAACTGTGTTTACTCTTTTTAAATCATAATGACAACATAAACTACCCAAATGACCCTGATCAAAAGTTTACATACCCCAGTTCTTAATACCGTGTATTGCCCCCTTTAACATCAATGACAGCTTGAAGTCTTTTGTGGTATTTGTGGATGAGGCTCTTTATCTTCTCAGATGGTAAAGCTGACCATTCTTCCTGGCAAAAAAGCCTCCAGTTCCTGTAAATTCTTGGGCTGTCTTGCATGAACTGCACGTTTGAGATCTACCTAGAGTGGCTCAATGATATTAAGGTCAGGAGACTGAGATGAGCACTCCAGAACCTTCACTTTATTCTGCTGTAGCCAATGACAGGTCGACTTGGCAATGTCATGTTGGAATGTCCAAGTACGTCCCATGCGCAGCTTCCAGGCAAATTTTCCTCCAGTATTTTTTGATAACATACTGCATTCATCTTGCCATCAATTCTAACCAAATTTCCTGTGCCTTTGTAGCTCACTCATCCCCAAAACATCAGTGATCCTCCTCCGTGTTTCACAGTAGGAATGGTGTACCTTTCATCATATGCCTTGTTGACTCCTCTTCAAATGTAGCATTTATTGTTGTGGCCAAAAAGCTCAATTTTGGTCTTATCACTCCAAATGACTTTGTGCCAGAAGGTTTGAGGCTTGTCTCTGTGCTTTTTGGCATATTGTAAGCTGGATACTTTGTGGCATTTGCATAGTAATGGCTTTCTTCTGGTGACTCTACCATGCAGCCCATCTTGCTTCAAGTGCTTCCTTATTGTGCATCTTGAAACAGCCACACCACATGTTTTCAGAGAGTCCTGTTTTTCACCTGAAGTTATTTGTGGGTTTTTCTTTGCATCCCAAACCATTTTCCTGGCAGTTGTGGCTGAAATTTTATTTGGTCTACCTGACCGTGGTTTAGTTTCAACAGAACTCCTCATTTTCCACTTCTAGATTAGAGTTTGAACACTGCTGATTGGCATTCTCAATTCCTTGGATAACTTTTTATATTCCTTTCCTGTTTTATACAGTTCAACTACCTTTTCCCGCAGATCCTTTGGCAGTTCTTTTGCTTTTCCCATGTATCAGAATCCAGAAACGTCAATGCAGCACTGGATGAAAGATGCAAGGGTCTGTCAAGAGTCCAGAAACGCATTAACCTTTTATACACACACACTAATTACAAGCAAACAGATTACAGGTGAGGATGGTTACCTTTAATAGCCATTCAAACCCCTTTGTGTCAACTTGTGTGCATGTTATCAGGCCAAAATTACCAGGGTATGTACATTACCATGGTAATAGGGTCATTTGGGTAGTTTCTGTTGTCATTATGATTTAAAAAGAGTAAACACAGTTGATTGATAATAAATGGCTTCAGTCAAACACTTACCATGAGTGAAAGAAAAGATTTTGTGTTATCATTCATATTCTCTGAAAAATGGCAGAGAAATCATAAATTTTGCCAGGGTATGTAAACTTATGAGCACAACTGTATGTGCTTGCATATATTTTTATATGTAAATATATTCTGATATTTCCATAAGAACATAAGTGTGACCATTCCTATACATGGGACAGCAATTACAATTACGTATTACAATTTTTTTCTACATTGAAGCGCTTGCATCGTTTCAATGGGAACCAGGCCTCAAAAATCTCCTTTTTTCTCTTTTACACCTAGTTGAGCTGGGTGTAATTTTTCTCAATGTAACAACAACCTCCGAAGTGTATTAACGGTTTGCGCTTTCATTTGAAACCTGGTATAAGTAATCTCAACAGCTTCTAATACTTTCTATGGGTCCAGCTGACAATATTGAGGTATAACGCACAATAGAAAGCAGTCGATAAACGAAATTCCTCCCAACAGAATATTTATCAATTTGCCGCCTCGCACAAACCTGATTACGCCTAAATGGAAACGAGCCCTAAGTTTCTGCAGTTATGAACAAAACTTTCCTACCAAAACAAGATTTAGATAATTTTGCTAAAATTATGGACCAATTAAACATTTTAGTTTATTACAATTCACTTTATCTCAACATTTTAATAATAAAACATAAATATAATGTGACACACTTTACATGATGGTAAAATAAGTATCATTTGTTAAAGACATTATAACGACACATGTAATTTTACATTGTAAAAATAATACATTTAAAAATAAAAAAAATGAATATATGTTACAAAGCACTTATTCTGTACACATTGATTGATGTTTTCTTAAAAGAAAAATGTTTCCTTAATTAAAGTTTCAAATTATCTATATTATTGGTTGTTTTTCCAAAATATAAGATTGTGATTTCGGATCTAAACAAAGTGAGCTAGATTACAAGTGGCGCGCTATCATTAGTGAGGGTCGCAATAAGCAATATGGTGCCCATGCTAACTTGCGGAAATATTACAAGTAAAAAATAAAAGTGTTCACTCAAGCGCAAACTAAATTTGCACACGTAAGGTTAACGCATGCGAAAACCTTCTGTAAAGAGTAAAAAAAAGCATCACACTCATATTTGCCTTATCTGATAAAAAATAT
>NC_069509.1:24341869-24379369 GCF_027579735.1 Bombina bombina
GGGCGACAATGCACTAGCAGTTCACAAGAACTGCTGGTGCGATTATAAATGCCAACAGCGTATGCTGTCGGCATTTATCGATGTGCAGCGGACATGTCTGCTCGCACCATAGTAAATAGGCCCCATAGAATATTTTTGATCATATGTTGTATTTTCTATACTATTTCTTTTATTGCTAACAATCCAGGTGGTAATTTTTCAACCAAGTGTTAAGATGTATCAGATGAGTCATCAATGACTAGAGAAATAACAGAGTTCTTATCTGTAGTCACATTTTCTGGATTCAATATAATATTCTCTGTTGTAAAGTTGGGGACTGCTAAAACAAATGTTGTAGATCCTTGATTTGATGTGGAATTTCCTGTTCTAGTTGTTGTATTTCCAACAGATAAGGTTGTGATTTGTGTAATGATGTGATTCCTGGACTAGAAATGATATAATCTGTAGCATGAATGGAGGATTCTGTATTAGAGGTAATATTTTCTGGAGTAGATGTAGAATTGACTGCAGTAAAACTGGTGATTTCTGAACCATATGTCGTTGACTGTGGATTTGAAGCATCATTTGCTGTACTTTTTCCAGCTGGTGAGGTGGTTATTGATAGACCAAATATGGTGATTTCTGTAATAAATTTAGTGGTTCCAATATGAGAAGTGATATACTCCATGGTATATGTAGAACCAGCGCTACAGAATTTGGTGGCGCTTTACAAATAAATGATAATAATAATGATACTGTTATGTAGAAGATGTATAATTGCCTATAGTAAAATTGGTGAAGACTTCCTCACTAGATGATGTAACTTCCATATAAGACATTGTTCTTCCTGTTGTAGTATTGATTATATCTGATTTAGAAAAAAAAAATCCTACAGAAGATATAAAGTTTCCTGCACTAGACGTAGCAACTTAGTAGTAGAAACGTTATATTCAGTATTAGTTGTAAGTGGTTAAGATGTATTTCCTATTAATGTTGTAGAGTTTACTGGAATAAATGAAGTAACATCTGTAGTAGGGGGGTATTTTCTATAGTATTATTAGATGAAAGGGGATTAGCAGTAGAATTTCCTGTTGACATTATGAGGGTTTCTGCACTAGATGTAGTAACATCCATATTAAAGGTGCTATGGTCTGTAGTAGTAATAGTTGTAAGTGGTTGAGAAGTAATATTCACTATTGATGTGAACTTTTCTGCACTAGATGTAGTAACATATGTAGTAACGGTAGTATGGTCTGTAGTAGTATTAGTTGTAAGAGGTTGAGAAGTAATATTCACTATTGATGTGAAGTTTTCTGCACTAGATGCAGTAACATCTGTAGTAAATGTGGTATGGTCTGTAGTAGTATTAGTTGTAAGAGGTTGAGAAGTAATATTCACTATTGATGTGAAGTTTTCTGCACTAGATGTAGTAAGATCTGTAGTAAAGGTGGTATGGTCTGTAGTAGTATTAGTTGTAAGAGGTTGAGAAGTAATGTTCACTATTGATGTTGTGAACTTTTCTGCACTAGATGTAGTAACACCATAGTATAGGTGGTATTTTCTGTAGTAGTATTAGTTGTAAGTGGTTGAGAAGTAATATTCACTATTAATTTGAAGTTGTCTGCACTAGATGTAGTAACATACATAGTAAATGTGGTATTTTATGTAGTAGTAGTAGTATTAGTTGTAAGGGGTTGAGAGGTAATATTTCCTATTGATGTTGTAAAGTTTTCTGCACTAGACGTAGTAACATCTGTAGTAAATATGGTATTTTCTGTAGTAGTATTAGTTGTAAGGGGTTGAGAAGTAATATTCACTATTGATGTTGTAACGTTTCCTGCACTAGATGTAGTAACATCTGTAGTAAAGGTGGTATTTTCTGTAGTAGTATTAGTTGTAAGGGGTTGAGAAGTAATATTAACTATTGATGTTGTAACGTTTTCTGCACTAGATGTAGTAACATCCATAGTAAATATGGTATTTTCTGTAGTAGTATTAGTTGTAATGGGTTGAGAAGTAATATCCACTATTGATGTTGTAACATTTTCTGCACTAGATGTAGTAATATCCATAGTAAAGGTGGTATGGTCTGTAGTAGTATTAGTTGTAAGTGGTTGAGAAGTAATATTCACTATTGATGTTGTAACATTTTCTGCACTAGATGTAGTAACATCTATAGTAAATATGGTATTTTCTGTAGTAGTATTAGTTGTAAGGGGTTGAGAAGTAATATTCACTATTGATGTTGTAATGTTTTCTGCACTAGATGTAGTAACATCTATAGTAAATATGGTATTTTCTGTAGTAGTATTAGTTGTAAGGGGTTGAGAAGTCATATTCACTATTGATGTTGTAAAGTTTTCTGCACTAGATGTAGTGACATCTATAGTAAATATGGTATTTTCTGTAGTAGTATTAGTTGTAATGGGTTGAGAAGTAATATTCACTATTGATGTCGTAACGTTTTCTGCACTAGATGTAGTAACATCCATAGTAAAGGTGGTATTTTCTGTAGTAGTATTAGTTGTAAGGGGTTGAGAAGTAATATCCACTATTGATGTTGTAAAGTTTTCTGCACTAGATGTAGTGACATCTGTAGTAAAGGTGGTATTTTCTGTAGTAGTATTAGTTGTAAGTGGTTGAGAAGTAATATTCACTATTGATGTTGTAACGTTTCCTGCACTAGGTGTAGTAACATCCATAGTAAAGGTGGTATGGTCTGTAGTAGTATTAGTTGTAAGGGGTTGAGAAGTAATATTCACTATTGATGTTGTAAAGTTTTCTGCACTAGATGAAGTAACATCTGTAGTAAAGGTGGTATGGTCTGTAGTAGTATTAGTTGTAAGGGGTTGAGAAGTAATATCCACTATTGATGTTGTAAAGTTTTCTGCACTAGATGTAGTAACATATGTAGTAAAGGTGGTATGGTCTGTAGTAGTATTAGTTGTAAGTGGTTGAGAAGTAATATTCACTATTGTTGTGAAGTTTTCTGCACAAGATGAAGTAACATCTGTGGTGGTATGGTCTGTAGTAGTATTAGTTGTAAGTGGTTGAGAAGTAATATTCACTATTGATGTTGTAAAGTTTTCTGCACTAGATGTAGTAACATATGTAGTAAAGGTGGTATGGTCTGTAGTAGTATTAGTTGTAAGTGGTTGAGAAGTAATATTCACTATTGTTGTGATGTTTTCTGCACTAGATGAAGTAACATCTGTAGTAAAGGTGGTATGGTCTGTAGTAGTATTAGTTGTAAGTGGTTGAGAAGTAATATTCACTATTGATATAGTAACATTTTCTGCACTAGATGTAGTGACATCTGTAGTAAAGGTGGTATGGTCTGTAGTAGTAATAGTAGTAAGTGGTTGAGAAGTAATATTCACTATTGATGTGACGTTTTCTGCACTAGATGTAGTAACATATGGAACAGTGGTGGTTGCTTCTATAGGTAAACTGGTAAATGCTGAATGAAAGGTGACATTTACGGGGTTGGGTGTAGCTGTAGCAGTCATTGAACTATTAGTACTAAAGGCAGTTATTTCTGGAATAACAGTGGTATTTCCTAGACTGTTGGTAGTTTTTATACTGAAGGTAAAATTTGGCATAGAGGAAGTATTGATTTCTGTAATTGAAGTGCTTTGTCCTGGTACAGTCACATTATATTCCGGAGTTGCAGTAGAATGTGGTGGTGTACACTGGAAACAGGTATTTATATCCAACACCACCCCAACAGCTCCTATTAACACAATGGCCAACATGGCGAACCAGTATCGGTATTTCTGCAAGAGACAGAAAACATGGCAGTAATATGAACAAATGAAAAATTATAGAAATTGTTATTTCAATATCTTGTGTATATTGTGCTGGTAATGATTATTACATTATTAAACACAAAATTTAAGCTATACAATTGTAAGCAACTTTCCAGTTTACTTATATCTAATGGGCTTTGTTGTCTTGGAATCCTTTGTTGAAAATCATTCCTAGGTAGGATAAGGAGCAGCAGTGCACTAGTGCGATCTAGTTGTTGATTGGTGCCTTTTGTCATTGTGTTCATCTAGCTCGAAGTAGCACTGCTGCTCCTTCAACAAAAGATGCCAAAAGAATGAAGCACATTTAATAATAGAAGTAACTTAGGCCTAGATTTGGAGTTTGGCGTTAGCCGTGAAAACCAGCGTTAGAGGCTCCTAACGCTGGTTTTAGGCTACCGCCGGTATTTAGAGTCGTGTAGGTAAGGGTCTAACGCTCACTTTTCAGCCGCGACTTTTCCATACCGCAGATCCCCCTACGCCATTTGCGTATCCTATCTTTTCAATGGGATCTTCCTAACGCCGGTATTTAGAGTCGTTTCTGAAGTGAGCGTTAGAGCTCTAACGACAAAACTCCAGCCGCAGAAAAAAGTCAGTAGTTAAGAGCTTTCTGGGCTAACGTCGGTTTATAAAGCTCTTAACTACTGTACCCTAAAGTACACTAACACCCATAAACTACCTATGTACCCCTAAACTGAGGTCCCCCCACATCGCCGCAACTCGATTCAATTTTTTTAACCCCTAATCTGCCGACCGCCACCTACGTTATACTTATGTACCCCTAATCTGCTGCCCCTAACACCGCCGACCCCTATATTATATTTATTAACCCCTAACCTGCCCCCCACAACGTCGCCGCCAGCTACTTACAATAATTAACCCCTAATCTGCCGACCGCAAAGCGCCGCCACCTACGTTATCCTTATGTACCCCTAATCTGCTGCCCCTAACACCGCCGACCCCTATATTATATTTATTAACCCCTAACCTGCCCCCCACAACGTCGCCGCCAGCTACTTACAATAATTAACCCCTAATCTGCCGACCGCAAAGCGCCGCCACCTACGTTATCCTTATGTACCCCTAATCTGCTGCCCCTAACACCGCCGACCCCTGTATTATATTTATTAACCCCTAATCTGCCCCCCACAACGTCGCCGACACCTGCCTACACTTATTAACCCCTAATCTGCCGAGCGGACCTGAGCGCTACTATAATAAAGTTATTAACCCCTAATCCGCCTCACTAACCCTATCATAAATAGTATTAACCCCTAATCTGCCCTCCCTAACATCGCCGACACCTAACTTCAATTATTAACCCCTAATCTGACGACCGGAGCTCACCGCTATTCTAATAAATGGATTAACCCCTAAAGCTAAGTCTAACCCTAACACTAACACCCCCCTAAATTAAATATAATTTTAATCTAACGAAATTAATTAACTCTTATTAAATAAATTATTCCTATTTAAAGCTAAATACTTACCTGTAAAATAAATCCTAATATAGCTACAATATAAATTATAATTACATTGTAGCTATTTTAGGATTAATATTTATTTTACAGGTAACTTTGTAATTATTTTAACCAGGTACAATAGCTATTAAATAGTTAAGAACTATTTAATAGTTACCTAGTTAAAATAATTACAAAATTACCTGTAAAATAAGTCCTAACCTAAGTTATAATTAAACCTAACACTACCCTATCAATAAATTAATTAAATAAAATACCTACAATTACCTACAATAAAACCTAACACTACACTATCAATAAATAAATTAAATACAATAGCTACAAATAACTACAATTACATAAACTAACTAAAGTACAAAAAATAAAAAAGAACTAAGTTACAAAAAATAAAAAAATATTTACAAACATAAGAAAAATATTACAACAATTTTAAACTAATTACACCTACTCTAAGCCCCCTAATAAAATAACAAACACCCCCAAAATAAAAAAATGCCCTACCCTATTCTAAATTAATAGAGTTAAAAGCTCTTTTACCTTACCAGCCCTGAACAGGGCCCTTTGCGGGGCATGCCCCAATAAAATCAGCTCTTTTGCCTGTAAAAAAAAACATACAATACCCCCCCCCCAACATTACAACCCACCACCCACATACCCCTAATCTAACCCAAACCCCCCTTAAATAAACCTAACACTAGCCCCTGAAGATCTTCCTACCTTGTCTTCACCATCCAGGTTCACCGATCCGTCCTGGCATCCGGTGCTGAAGAGGTCCAGAAGAGGCTCCAAAGTCTTCCTCCTATCCGGCAAGAAGAGGACATCCGGACCGGCAAACATCTTCTTCCAAGCGGCATCTTCAATCTTCTTCCATCCGGTGCGGAGCGGGTCCATCTTGAAGCAGCCGACGCGGATCCATCCTCTTCTTCCGGTGTCTCCCGACGAATGACGGTTCCTTTAAGGGACGTCATCCAAGATGGCGTCCCTCGAATTCCGATTGGCTGATAGGATTCTATCAGCCAATCGGAATTAAGGTAGGAATATTCTGATTGGCTGATGGGATCAGCCAATCAGAATCAAGTTCAATCCGATTGGCTGATCCAATCAGCCAATCAGATTGAGCTCGCATTCTATTGGCTGTTCCGATCAGCCAATAGAATGCAAGCTCAATCTGATTGGCTGATTGGATCGGCCAATCGGATTGAACTTGATTCTGATTGGCTGATTCCATCAGCCAATCAGAATATTCCTACCTTAATTCCGATTGGCTGATAGAATCCTATCAGCCAATCGGAATTCGAGGGACGCCATCTTGGATGACGTCCCTTAAAGGAACCGTCATTCGTCGGGAGACACCGGAAGAAGAGGATGGATCCGCGTCGGCTGCTTCAAGATGGACCCGCTCCGCACCGGATGGAAGAAGATTGAAGATGCCGCTTGGAAGAAGATGTTTGCCGGTCCGGATGTCCTCTTCTTGCCGGATAGGAGGAAGACTTTGGAGCCTCTTCTGGACCTCTTCAGCACCGGATGCCAGGACGGATCGGTGAACCTGGATGGTGAAGACAAGGTAGGAAGATCTTCAGGGGCTAGTGTTAGGTTTATTTAAGGGGGGTTTGGGTTAGATTAGGGGTATGTGGGTGGTGGGTTGTAATGTTGGGGGGGGGGTATTGTATGTTTTTTTTTACAGGCAAAAGAGCTGATTTTATTGGGGCATGCCCCGCAAAGGGCCCTGTTCAGGGCTGGTAAGGTAAAAGAGCTTTTAACTCTATTAATTTAGAATAGGGTAGGGCATTTTTTTATTTTGGGGGTGTTTGTTATTTTATTAGGGGGCTTAGAGTAGGTGTAATTAGTTTAAAATTGTTGTAATATTTTTCTTATGTTTGTAAATATTTTTTTATTTTTTGTAACTTAGTTCTTTTTATTTTTTGTACTTTAGTTAGTTTATGTAATTGTAGTTATTTGTAGCTATTGTATTTAATTTATTTATTGATAGTGTAGTGTTAGGTTTTATTGTAGGTAATTGTAGGTATTTTATTTAATTAATTTATTGATAGGGTAGTGTTAGGTTTAATTATAACTTAGGTTAGGACTTATTTTACAGGTAATTTTGTTATTATTTTAACTAGGTAACTATTAAATAGTTCTTAACTATTTAATAGCTATTGTACCTGGTTAAAATAATTACAAAGTTACCTGTAAAATAAATATTAATCCTAAAATAGCTACAATGTAATTATAATTTATATTGTAGCTATATTAGGATTTATTTTACAGGTAAGTATTTAGCTTTAAATAGGAATAAGTTATTTAATAAGAGTTAATTAATTTCGTTAGATTTAAATTATATTTAAGTTAGGGGGGTGTTAGTGTTAGGGTTAGACATAGCTTTAGGGGTTAATCCATTTATTAGAATAGCGGTGAGCTCCGGTCGTCAGATTAGGGGTTAATAATTGAAGTTAGGTGTCGGCGATGTTAGGGAGGGCAGATTAGGGGTTAATACTATTTATGATAGGGTTAGTGAGGCGGATTAGGGGTTAATAACTTTATTATAGTAGCGGTGCGGTCCGCTCGGCAGATTAGGGGTTAATAAGTGTAGGCAGGTGTCGGCGACGTTGAGGGGGGCAGATTAGGGGTTAATAAATATAATATAGGGGTCGGCGGTGTTAGGGGCAGCAGATTAGGGGTACATAAGGATAACGTAGGTGGCGGCGCTTTGCGGTCGGCAGATTAGGGGTTAATTATTGTAAGTAGCTGGCGGCGACGTTGTGGGGGGCAGGTTAGGGGTTAATAAATGTAATATAGGGGTCGGCGGTGTTAGGGGCAGCAGATTAGGGGTACATAGGGATAATGTAAGTTGCGGCGGTTTACGGAGCGGAAGATTAGGGGTTAATAATAATATGCAGGGGTCAGCGATAGCGGGGGGCGGCAGATTAGGGGTTAATAAGTGTAAGGTTAGGGGTGTTTAGACTCGGGGTACATGTTAGAGTGTTAGGTGCAGACGTAGGAAGTGTTTCCCCATAGGAAACAATGGGGCTGCGTTAGGAGCTGAGCGCGGCTTTTTTGCAGGTGTTAGGTTTTTTTTCAGCTCAAACAGCCCCATTGTTTCCTATGGGAGA
This sequence comes from Bombina bombina, assembly GCF_027579735.1. Taxonomy (NCBI): domain Eukaryota; kingdom Metazoa; phylum Chordata; class Amphibia; order Anura; family Bombinatoridae; genus Bombina; species Bombina bombina. The sequence goes on from NC_069509.1 coordinate 24,350,249, forward strand.
ATCGTGCACGAGCACGTTTTTGAGGCTGGCCGCGTCCGTAAGCAACTCTGGTATCGAGAGTTGCATTTGCGGTAAAAATGCTCTACGCTCCTTTTTTGGAGCCTAACGCAGCATTTTTTTGAACTCTCGATACCAGAGTTAATTTTATGGTGCGGCCAGAAAAAAAACCCGCGGAGCGTTAACAGCCCATCTACCGCCAAACTCCAAATCTAGGCCTTAGAGAGCTGCTGTAGCTACAATAAGAAAGGTTGGTTTCATGTTCCTGTAACACATTTCCAGTATGTTCACCATTTTATGACACAGCTTTCAGTAATCAAACACAATAAAACGACTTTAATGAAAACGATGCAGTTTATCACTTGAACACCTCTATGTAAAAAATGAGGATATTTTACCTCATAATTTCCTCAGTAGCCACATCCCATTGTAAAAGGGACTTTAAGCAGCCAATCAGTATGCTAGTCCCATGACTTGCAGGGGAGTGTGCATCTGGTATGTGCAGCAAAGTCATGTTATTTCCCTCCTCAGTTTAAAGAACTTTACTGTGAAGGTGTGTCTTTTTATCAACAACTGAAACTCCTGCAAACCCAGTTTAGGTAAACAGTTTCAGCATCTTTACCATCCAGTAGTTGTTATCTTCATCTACAATTTCTATCTACAAGTTTCAACTACAGCGGAAAAATTATTTTATTCACATAAAGGCTTGTCTGTTTCAACCAATCAGACACCTGGAAAAATTATTTCATGCAAACTGTGAGTAATTTCATTTCCAACTAAAAGTCACATCTAAAGTCACATCAAAAGATACTTGCAATTCATCAGATGAACATTTATTTCCACCTCCTACGTTACATATAGAACCAAGTTTTATCAACAACTGAAACTCCTGCAAACCCAGTTTAGGTAAACAGTTTCAGCATCTTTACCATCCAGTAGTTGTTATCTTCATCTACAATTTCGATCTACAAGTTTTAACTACAGCGAAAAATTATTTTATTCACATAAAGGCTTGTCTGTTTCAACCAATCAGACACCTGAAAAATTATTTCAAGCAAACTGTGAGTAATTTCATTTCCAACTAAAAGTCACATTTAAAGTCACATCAAAAGATACTTGCAATTCATCAGATGAACATTTATTTTCACCTCCTACGTTAATTATTTTAACTTAATCTGTTTTTATCATATGCTTTGAACACTATAGCATGAATTTATTGTGAATTTATTGTCAATTTTAACTTGTGATTAAGGAATTTTAATATATAATATACGCAAGGTAATAGAGCTCTTTACCACTTATTATCCTATCAGAATATATTATCTAGTCCAATATTGTTTTGTATGGCAACAATTAAATATTTTGTTTTTTAACCTCTTGTAGTCATATTTTCACTATTTTTCACCCAATTTTCACCTATTTGTTTACCTTATCACAGCGCAATATATATTATGATTGAATTTTGAAACCAATACGAGAAGCTCATTTAAAGGTCACGGTAACACATATTATTTATGTATTAAAATACACACAGCTCCCCTCACTTGTTTTTTACCCCAAAGAACTTTACTGTGAAATGTTGACATATTTCAGTGAAATCTCAGGAGATCACAATAAAGCAAAGTGACATCCGCACTGATGAAGCTGATTGGCTGTTGTTTGTCAACTGACTGTAGCTGAAGAATAACTGTTTACTGAACACTTACTGTTATGAGGTGAAACAATTTGAAAGGTAAAATATTTTCCTTTTTTACAGATGTTCAGGTGATATTTTCTTGTCAGCTTTTTACAGCTATGTTTACAGCTATGTTTACAGCTATGTTGCATCACTTTCAAGTGATTTAGCATATGGTTATTATGTCCCTTTAACGGACATTGAGTACATAGGGCTAGATCACGAGCGGAGCACTATTTTCCACTGGCCTTCGCCCTTTAACTTCGCTAGATGGATGCTTTTTGTGCACGCGAGGTTGCGCTCTTATTATAAGTTGAAAGTAAAAAGTTGCCGCGCAAGTGAAAACCCAACGCACACACAAAGTTGAACTTCGAATATCGCAACCTCATTAACGTATTCAATCGTAGACTACAATGGAGTGTATATAAGAGCGATAAACCCAGCATGCAATATGAATGTTTCACATTCTAAAATTTTTCATATAGAAAATATATTCTATTTATTTTTAAAAATAAGAACATGTTCTTCTATGTGACGAACATTCGAGTGTCAAATATGAATAACTCATTTTGGGTTTAGCGCTCTTGGTCTAATGCGGTGTCACGTTAGCGCACAAGTGAAAATTGGGCACTCCCATGAAGTCTATTGGGAGAATACGTTAACACAGTCAGGATATCTGAAGTCCTGAAGCTAGTGTGCATCGTGTTTTGCTTGTGCGCAAACTATTTTCTTTAAACTTGTAATATGAGCGCTAACTCGCTCACAGAAAAACTTTTTTTGAGCATAGATAGTGCACCACTTGTAATCTAGTCCTATGGGGGGGGGTTTCCACTGCCCAACAGAGACTGGAGACTTTAGACCAGGGGTCAGCAATCTGGGCACTGCAGAGGTTTTGGAACTACATTTCCCATGATGCTAAGACACTCTTTAGGCTGTCTCAGGACTCCCAACAGGTCAGATTATGAGGAGCTGGAGCTAGGGTTGCCACCTCAGCCATGTTTTCCTGGACACTTATGAGTTACACATACAGCAGGGTGCGCAGGGAGGAAAATGTATTGTGTTTCTGGACAGCACTATTCATATTCCTCCCTGCATACCCTGCAGCATGTGAAACTTCTAAGTGTTCTGTATTTTAAGGGACAGGTGGCAACCCTAATCTGGAGCACAGGTAAAATAATCAACTGATTAGTAAACATTGTTATTAACTTGCTCCACCCAAGGTAACCCTGAAAATCTGGCCTGTTCGGGAGGTCTGGGGACAGGTTTAAAACCAGTGCTTTAGACTACAGAAGGCAGCCCCTGCAACATGCTGCACAGTGATTCATTGACCAGTGCCCAAGTTATTTATTTTTATGTTCCTTATTTGCCACAGCAAAATAAATATGATAAGCAAAATGCTTTTCAAGGGGTGTACCTCTGGAATGCAAAACAATGCATTTTTTTAGCGATGTAACAAATATAAATGCTTTTAAAACATTTATTTTTATGTACATTGTTTGCAGCATTGTCAAACTGCCAATACATACTATAAATATTTAACTACAAGTTGAGTTTAATGTGACTGTATATTTGTGCTTTTTTGTTTTTTCTTATTGACCACAGCTGCTCTACAGTACTGCAAAGAGTTCTGCAAATAAGCTAATGCAACCTTAAACGCAGTGACTTGATATGAAAACAGATCTGAGCTATTGTTAAAGGGACACTAAACCCACTTTTTTATTTCATGATTCAGATAAAGTAGCAATTTTAAGCAACTTTCTAATTTACTCCTATTATCAACTTTTCTTTGTTTTCTTGCTATCTTTATTTAAAAAGCCGGAATGTAAGCTTAGGAGCCGGCCCATTTTTGGTTCAGCACCTGGATTACGCTTGCTGATTGGTGGCTAAATGTAGTCACCAATCAGCAAGCGCTATCCAGGGTTCTGAACCAAAAATGGGCCGGCTCCTTAGCTTAGATTCCTGCTTTTTCAAATAAAGATAGCAAGAGAACAAAGAGAAGTTGATAATAGGAGTAAATTAGAAAGTTGCTTAAAATAGCTGCTCTATCTGAATGGTGAAAATGTGGGTTTAGTGTCCCTTGAATTACATGTTAGTCACTATCCAATAATCATTTTAAAACAAACTAGATACAAAGAATAAATGACTTGAGGTAAATGTATGGTTTTGTTGTGTAGTTTCAGTGTAATGCTCCTTACCAGATTGTGAGAGAGTCTGTGATCTGTAATACTGTCTTTATCCTCTTCTCCATAAGGCACTGAGTCTTGAGTTTTATCTGCTAAACATAATGTCATGTAAAGAGATATCATTGGAAGCTCTGTGCACAGATATCATACTGATTCATTTATTCACATAGGAAGCTATTGGTATCAATTTTATTGCTGTACGATAACCACATTGTAGACAACACAGAAATGGGTGATGTCGACCCCACCTCCTTGTTGTCAAGGACACACTGCAAACCATTGTCCCAATTCCACAAAGGAATTGCCTTTAAAGTAATCTTAGAATATGGCACTCTCAAGTTTGAATGCCCCTATATACGGAATTTTCTGCTCCGTTTGTGCAATAAAATTACAGAAAACCCCTAGGATGACACAGACCCCCTGTAGACAACAGACATCCAGTCTGAACTGATATTTGAATATACAAAAAATTCCCAGGGATTGTGGCCCTTATCATCTAAGTGTGGACTACCCCATACTGCCCATACTGAGTTCAAACACACAGAGTTCAAACTTACATCTCTATGGAAAATAGCAGGAGAAAAACAGAGAACCATGAACTAAAATACTAATTAAACTCATGCTGAAAGTATTAAAAGTACTTTTAAGTGCCATGATGAAGTAGAAAATATACTTGTGTTTGATATTAATCCACACCTCTGCAGTAGTATCAGCTAGTCCCATATATGTGGACCAGATTAAGTTATTAATATCAGGAAATAGTGAGTATATTAGATATACATTTAAAATATATAAGAATATCTGTATTTTCTGTAGCAGTATTGATAATGAAACAGTTTTTCTATGTCTGCAGCCCCCTAATGGACTAAAACTGGTATAACAACCAAACGGGTTGAAAAGACATGCATTCCCTGAGGGCCAATGAGAGACAAGCTTCAATAAGGGCGTTCCCAGTTTTCACCAGTGATTATAGAGAAGAAGTAGGCTTATTCACTTGATAAAAGTCTCATGCAAAAGAAAAAAAGGTCATGCTGCTGAATTTTTCCTGGGTGACTTAACTTGCTGCCGTTGACCACAGTCTCTAGAAAGCAAAATTGGGCTTTTTTTTTTTACTTCCAGAATTGCAAAACCTCTCATATGACGGTGAATGGCTTTATCTAAAAAAGCTGAAACTCCAAATTGGTTTATTTGGTGATGTATACGGTTGCTCTTCTATATTTTTAATGTTTTAAATCAAGGTATTCTAAAACTAAGTTACATTGTAGCTGTGAGTTAAACTGAAATGTATTCTTATATTTAATATTAATTGGACCAAGGGTAGTAAGTATACTGGTGTTAAATATTAATATTTAGAAGTAAAAAATGTATTTTAATGTCATAAGCTAATTACAGTTATTTTTATATATTTTATATATTTTAGAATTTGTTTTATTGTGGCTAAATAAGAGGTTGTTTCAGGCCAGATTAATTGGCATATAAATTGGATGTTGTATTAATAATATACAATCTCTCTGATGGTTATTAATTGAGCATTGTAAGCTAGTATTGGAGTAAATATCGCTGGATAATTGTAGACTGTCCTGGTATTCTTATTTGTGGTATTTTAATTAGTGATTCATTGTGAGTAAGGTTAATTTTTAGAGATATATTTTATGGGCTGGCTTTGTATAGAATAATTGAAACAGCATAGACATACTTATATTGGCCATAAGTAATACAATATTTACTATGTAAATATAATCATTGTGTCTATAAAGATAACTAATCAGAACAAAGGATGAAATATTAATTTATAGATATCGCTATAGTGATATTTTGGAGTACACTAAAGAGATCTCACTGAAGTGTATTGACAAAGTTCTACTATATTAATTGTAGATATCGCTGACAATAGTTTTATACTGCTACTAATTATTAATATTCATAATTACGATACGTAACACGTTAGAGGACACTCCTGAGACGTATCAACATTACTGGAGGTTACTGCTGAGATAATAAATTATATTGTAACCTGGTATATAAAACAATAAGTTATTAAACATATTTCTAATATTATAAAACCAGAATTGGCACGACAAGTAAACAACAAAAAAGATAAAGACAAATTTGATAAACCAATTATTTGTTATTTTATTGAAAAATTATAGAGCGATGTGCTCTAAGTATTAATGGGACACTCAAGTCCAAACTTTCCATTGTACTTCTATTAACACAATCTTTTATATTTACACCTTTCTGAGTCACCAACTCCTACTGAGCATGTGCAAGAATTCACATAATTTACGTATATACATTTGTGATTGGCTGATGGCTGTCACATGACACAGGGGGAGTGGATGTAGACATAACTTGATGCAAAACTATTTTATTAAATGGTCCTTTAAGGATGTCTGAGATAAATCCCAAACTGACCAATCACCATAGAGCAGTTTTCTTCAATACCAGCTCACAGAACAAATAACAGGCCAGATTTTGTCTAAAATATAGCACAGAATATAGTCATCTGATATGTAGTTTAGTTTAACTTAATCCTATGTAATACTGTAATATGTTCTATTAGTGGGTCCTGAGGACTGGAATTAATGTCAACAAAGAGAGCCTAATATGCAAAATATCTGTACATGGGGCAGTGCAAGTACTTGTATTGAAACAATAAATAATTTGGCTCCAATTTGCATAATGCCTTGTTCCATTCCCCAGCAGCTCAGTATTATTATTATCAGTTATTTTTAGAGCGCCAACAGATTCTGTATCGCTAATATTAGGAAATGCCCCATTGGCTAAGTATTATATAATGTCCTATTCTCTCCCCTGGCAGATCACTAATGGGTAATGCCCTGCTCCCTCCCCTGGCAGCTCAGTATTAGGTAATGCCCAGCTCCCTCTCCTGGTAGAACAGTATTGGGTAATGCCAGGCTCCCTCTCCTTGCAGATCAGTATTGGGTAATGCCCGGCTCCCTTCCCTGGCAGCTCAGTATTGGGTAATGCCAGGCTCCCTACCCTGGCAAATCACTATTGGGTAATGACCATCTCCCTCCCCTGACAGCTCAGTATTGGGTAATGCCCTGCTCCCTCCCTTGACAAATCACTATTGGGTAATGCCTTGCTCCCTCCACTGGCAGCTCAGTATTGGGTAATGCCCTGCTCCCTCCCCTGGCAGCTCAGTATTGGGTAATGCCCAGCTCCCTCCCCTGGCAGCTCAGTACTAGGTAATGCCCAGCTCCCTCCCCTGGCAGCTTAGTATTGGGTAATGCCCAGCTCCCTCCCCTGGCTGCTCAGTATTGGGTAATGGCCAGCTCCCTCCCCTGGCAGCTCAGTATTGGGTAATGCCCAGCCCCCTCCCCTTGCAGCTCAGCATTGGGTAATGCCCGGCTCCCCCCCCCCCCCCCCCCCCCAGCAGCTCAGTATTGTTAAATGCCCAGCTCCCTTCCCTTGCAGATCAGTATTGGGTAATGCCCTGCTCCCTTCCCTGGCAGCTCAGTATTGGGTAATGCCTGGCTCCCTCCCCTAGCAGCTCAGTATTGGGTAATGCCTGACTCCCTCCCTCGGCAGCTCAGTATTGTTTAATTCCCAGCTCCCTTTCCTGGCAGCTCAGTATTGTGTAATGCCCTGCTCACTTCCCTGGCAGCTCAGTATTGAGTATTGCCTGGCAGCTCAGTATTGTTTAATGCCCGGCTCCCTTCCCTGGCAGCTCAGTATTGGGCAATGCCCTGCTTCTTTCCCTGGCAGCTCAGAATTGGGTATTGCCTGGCTCCCTTCCCTGGCAGCTCAGTATTGGGTAAAGCCCTGCTCCCTAACCTGGCAGCTCAGAATTGGGTAGTGCCCGGCTCCCTTCCCTGGCAGTTCAGTATTGTGTAATGCCCTGCTCTCCTCCCTGACAGCTCAGTATTGTGTAATGCCCTGCTCCCTTCCTTGGCAGCTCAGTATTGGGTAATGCCTGGCTCCCTCCCCTAGCAGCTCAGTATTGGGTAATGCCCAGCACTCCCTCCCCTGGCAGCTCAGTATTGTTTAATGCCCGGCTCCTTTCCCTGGCAGCTCAGTATTGGGTAATGCCCTGCTCACTTCCCTGGCAGCTCAGTATTGAGTATTGCCTGACAGCTCAGTATTGTTTAATGCCCGGCTCCCTTCCCTGGCAGCTAAGTATTGGGCAATCCACTGCTCCCTTCTCTAGCAGCTCAGTATTGAGTATTGTCTGGCTCCCTTCCCTGGCAGCTCAGTATTGGGTAATGCCCGGCTGCCTTCCTTTGCAGCTCAATATTGGGTAATGCCCTGCTCCCTAACCTGGCAGCTCAGAATTGGGTAATGCCCGGCTCCCTTCCCTGGCAGCTCAGTATTGTGTAATGACCTGCTCCCTTCCCTGGCAGATCACTATTGGGAAATGCCTGGCTCCCTCCCCTGGCAGCTCAGTATTGTTTAATGCCCTACTCCCTTCCCTAGCAGCTCAGTATTGAGTAATGCCCGGCTCCCTCCCCTAGCAGCTCAGTATTGGGTAATGCCCAGTACTCCTTCCCCTGGCAGCTCAGTATTGTTTAATGCCCGGCTCCCTTCCCTGGCAGCTAAGTATTGGGCAATCCACTGCTCCCTTCTCTAGCAGCTCAGTATTGAGTATTGTCTGGCTCCCTTCCTTTGCAGCTCAATATTGGGTAATGCCCTGCTCCCTAACCTGGCAGCTCAGAATTGGGTAATGCCCGGCTCCCTTCCCTGGCAGCTCAGTATTGTGTAATGACCTGCTCCCTCCCCTGGCAGCTCAGTATTGTTTAATGCCCTGCTCCCTTCCCTGGCAGCTCAGTATTGTGTAATGCCCTGCTCTCTTCCCTGGCAGCTCAGTATTGAGTAATGCACGGCTCCCTCCCCTAGCAGCTCAGTATTGGGTAATGCCCAGCACTCCCTCCCCTGGCAGCTCAGTATTGTTTAATGCCCGGCTCCTTTCCCTGGCAGCTCAGTATTGGGTAATGCCCTGCTCACTTCCCTGGCAGCTCAGTATTGAGTATTGCCTGGCAGCTCAGTATTGTTTAATGCCTGGCTCCCTTCCCTGGCAGCTAAGTATTGGGCAATGCCCTGCTCCCTTCTCTGGCAGCTCAGTATTAGGTATTGCCTGGCTCCCTTCCCTGGCAGCTCAGTATTGGATAATGCCCGGCTCCCTTCCTTTGCAGCTCAGAATTGGGTAATGCCCAGCTCCCTTCCCTGGCAGCTCAGTATTGTGTAATGCCCTGGTCCCTTCCCTGGCAGCTCAGTATTGGGTAATGCCCTGCTCCCTTCCCTGGCAGATTACTATTGAGTAATGCCTGGCTCCCTCCCCTGGCAGCTCAGAATTGTTTAATGCCCTGCTCCCTTCTTTGGCAGATCACTATTGGGTAATGCCTGGCTCCCTCCCCTGGCAGCTCAGTATTGTTTAATGCCCTGCTCCCTTACCTGGCAGATCACTATTGGGTAATGCCTGGCTTCCTCCCCTGGCAGCACAGTATTGTTTAATGCCCTGCTCTCCTCCCTGGCAGCTCAGTATTGTGTAATGCCCTGCTCCCTTCACAGGCAGCTCAGTATTGGGTAATGCCCGGCTTCCTCCCCTAGCAGCTCAGTATTGTTTAATGCCCGGCTCCTTTCCCTGGCAGCTCAGTATTGGGTAATGCCCTGCTCACTTCCCTGGCAGCTCAGTATTGGGTTTTGCCTGGCAGCTCAGTATTGTTTAATGCCCAGCTCCCTTCCCTTGCAGCTCAGTATTGGGCAATGCCCGGCTCCCCTCCCTGGCAGCTCAGTATTAGGTAAAGCCCTTCTCCCTAACCTGGCAGCTCAGAATTGTGTAATGCCTGGCTCCCTTCCCTGGCAGTTCAGTATTGTGTAATGCCCTGCTCCCTCCCCTGGCAGCTCAGTATTGGGTAATGCCCTGCTCCCTTCCTTGGCAGATCACTATTGGGTAATGACTGACTTCCTCCCCTGGAAGCTCAGTATTGTTTAATGCCCAGCTCCCCTCCCTGGCAGCTCAGTATTGTTTAATGCCCGGCTCCCTTCCCTGGCAGCTTAGTATTGTTTAATGCCCGGCTTCCTCCCCTAGCAGCTCAGTATTTTTTAATGCCCGGCTCCTTTCCCTGGCAGCTCAGTATTGGGTAATGCCCTGCTCACTTCCCTGGCAGCTCAGTATTGGGTTTTGCCTGGCAGCTCAGTATTGTTTAATGCCCTGCTCCTTTCCCTGGCAGCTCAGTATTGGGTAATGCTCGGCTCCTTTCCCTGGCAGCTCAGTATTGGGTAATGCCCAGCTCCCTTCCCTGGCACCTTGTTTTCTTCATTGAAATAATATTGTGAAGAAATGAGAAGTATTAATAGTACTTTGTCTGACATAGCTTCTGAACAACTAACATTAGCAAATTTATAAAAAATAAAAAAAGGTTTATTTACTCAGACACAATTATCATTGACATGTGCTTAATTGACATACTGCTAGGGAATAGTAACAGTAACTGTATACAAGCTTGTCACAGAGTTGCCCTATTTAGCTGACCTCTTATAAATACTTCATTAGAATTCTTCATAAAAGATATGGAAAACATTTGCCCTGTGCAAGGAGTTTTGAGAATAGCATGCTCCTTCCAGGTTTTTTAATAGCTCCCCTATCAATAAAGTATATTAAGGAATAGACTAATAGACTGTGGACAAAGATAGTATTATTTATTGCAGTAGCGGACCTACTCAACAAAGGCCCTGGTGCAAAAAAGGTTGTGGACCCCCGATAGTTAACTCTGTATAATGATACATAGATAGATAGACAGACAGACAGATAAATAGATAGATAGATAGACAGATAGATAGATACACCTGCAACCTGCACTAATTAAAGGTTCCCCTGTATGAGGACTGTACACATTCTGCAAAAGCCTACACATAAAATGAAGGCCCTTGGGCCCCGTTGCCACTTCACCTGCTGCACCAATGGTAGTTCTGCCCCTGGTTTATTGTGAATATAAAAAAGTTACCTGCCGCTATATTAGTGAAAGATGTCAGATGCTTAAAGGGACTTTATACACTAGATTTTTCTTTGCATAAATGTTTTGTAGATGATTAATTTATGTAGCCCATACAGTTTTTTATTTTTTTTTATAGTTTTGCTTATTTTTAAATTTTCAGAATCCTAACCTAATCCGTCTAGAGTGACTTTCCTATTGTTTTGTACCTTGCCCGCCACCTAAAAGGTGTCGAGGCAAAAATAACGAGGTGGGGGCAGAAATTGACGTGAGCGGACAAATAGATTTTTTAGTACATTCGTTTTTGGCGAGTTGGTGGTCAAATGTGTCTAATTACAGTGAAAAATGGAGAGGTAGCGAGGTTTGGCGGATAAGTACGCTCGCAATTTTAAAGATGCGAGTTTTAACATAGTTGACGGCTTTGTACATATCAGTTTGCGAGTTTTGACGCGAGATTTGTTGCGGGTAGCTCGCTGACTGCTTAGTACATGGAGCCCTAAGCCTCAAAGTTTTAGGTGAAAACTGATGTATACTGACTCCAGCTTGCTCCTATTTGTGATAAGAGTCTTTTCATATGCAGAGGAAGGGGGAGTGTCTGCTTTTTTTGCTATAGAACTACTTTCAGTGGGTGTTCCAGCTAGCATTTTCAACAGAGATATACTGTACATATTATTCTTTATATTCGTGTCTATTGCATACAGTTAAATAAAAAATTGGTGTATACTGTCCCTTTAATCCCTGGGAAGATTTTCAAAGAAATCTGTATTTGAATTTTTGATATATTTTTTTTTTTATCCAATTAGAGTTTTTAGCGTACAGACAGTTGTGTTTGTGCTTGAGATCATTGATCATTTACAGTAACTAATCTGAAGATACAGTTGAGTTTTACTGACCTGCGAGTAACTGTTTGATCTTTTCAAGCTTCTCGCTTGTTACGCCATAAGAATTTTGGTTCTGATTTTCATTTACAACCACAACAGAAGTATCAGAATTGAGAAATGCTTTCTCTGCTTGGGTGAAGAGAAGAATATCCTTGGCCAATCTCCCAATCCGGGGCTGACTCTCTAGAATCTGTTTCTTCACTTCATCACTGCTGTCATCCAGGTCATCAATAACCACCAGGAATTTATCCTTTTCTGCAAAAAGTGACATACACATTATTCCTTATATATCTTCATATTGCATGTTCTTAAAATAAATATACAAAATATCTCAAATTAGTTTTTAAATGTAACCATTTAACTGTGAATGACGACACATGGTCACCATCTACACAATATATTTAGCACCAATGGCGATTTTATGGATTCCCCTCCCACCCCTTGCACTGACACCCTGCTGGTCTAGCGCATCATCTGGGGATGCTGGTAGGGTTGTCACCTCAGCCATGTTTTCCTGGACACTTATGAGTTACACATGCTGCATGGTGTGCAGGGAGGAACATGTATTGTGTTTCTGGACAGCATTATTCATATTCCTCCCTGCACACCCTGCAGCATGTGTACCTTATAAGTGTTCTGTATTTTAAGGGACGGGTGGCAACCCTAGATGCTGGTTACATAACCACACATGTGCGGAAGTTCCGGGAAGGACATGAGGGGGTTTATGTTTAAACACTTATTTTAATACACAAACATATAACGTCCATCAAAAAAGGCCTAGAGAGTCTCAAGACCCCTTGTTTTAAGGACCCTCTTAAAAATAAAGCTTCTATATAAGTTTTCATAGCCAGGTGATCACTGTGTTAATAGTGATCACATGGAATGAATAAATGTCCATTTATTTGCATAGAAGCCTCTGTGTGCAGATCAAAGATAAATAACTAGCCAGAAAGACCCTTATTATATGAGGTTAACCCCGTCTTTATACTTGTGTATTCAAGTTATAATAAAAAAATGCATTCTTTTCATGCATATTGCTGTAGGTTTTGTACACATCATGATATATACATAAAGTAATGATATAGTTTGGATCTGCTGGGTCTCCTTAAGAAAAGATATATAATATAGGTGGGTTTCTTAGCATAGAAAAACTGCAAAACAGCTCAGTACAGGGGTGAAAATGTTTCATTTATATATGTTTACATATTTAATAATACATTTGAGGTAACAACATATAACATACTTTAATAAAGCTTTAGATATTGGTCTCCATTTATTAATGTGCAGACAGACAGGTTCCCTATTGATCACTCGCGCAATGCTCCCCCCAGCTCTTAGCTAATCGCTTGTGAGCAAGGGCTGTCAATCATCCTGGTCAGACTAGTTCAGGGTGATCTTAAAGGGGCGTACCTGGCATTCAAAATTCAGTGTGCTGCTGGTGAACGCATGAAGAGTACGTCAGGGATAAAGATAAGAAGATGGATGAAGATAAGAAGACCACCACTGGGATGAAGATAAGAAGACCACCACCGGGATGAAGATAAGATGACCACTGCCGGGATGAAGAAGATAAGAAGACCGCCGCCGAGATGAAGATAAGAAGATTGCCACCGGGATGAAGATGGACCATCACTGGGAAGAAGATAAGAAGATCGTGGCTGGGATGAAGATAGAGCACCACCGTCAAATTCCTCTTTGGTGAGTACCATCATTGGGGTTTTGTGTTAGGATTTTTTTGGTGGTTTTTTTTTTTGTTAGATTAAGGTGTTTTTTTTTGTTTTGTTTGTTTTTATGGGCAGCAAAAGAGCTAAATGCACTTTTTTAAATGAGGTTTTAAAATAGGCATAACTGTTTTTTTTGTTATTCTGTTCAGTTTTTTCTGTATGGTATGTTTTTTTTAATTTTTGTAATGGTAGGTTTTTCAAGAAAGTTTAAGTTTTTTATTTTTAAGGTAAGGTTATTTTTTTTTTATCCTTTTCAGGTAAGTTTTCATTTTAAGGCTCTTTTAGTTTGTTTTTCTACAGGTAAAGTTAGTATTTATAGGGGTAGTTAGGTTATGGGGGTTAGCTGGTTAGGGGTTTAGATGTTAGTGGGTTAATTTGCAGTGGGGTTGTAGCAGTTTAGGGGTTAATAGTGTAGTGGATTACTTTGTGATGTGGGGGTGTGACAATTTAGGGGTTAATAGAGGTGCGGGTTACTATGCAATGTGGGGGTGTGGCGGTTTAGAGGTTAATAGTGTAGCAGTTTACTTTGCTATGTGTTGGTGTGGCGGTTTAGGGTTTAATAATGTTGTGGGTTACTTTGTAATGGGTTATGCGGCCGGTTAGGGGTTAATAGTGTAGTGTATAATAAGCACACTCAAGGTATTACTTTAACTCATATTAAACAAACAGGAGGTGAGGATCACTGACATTATTAGTTACACACCTGGTGTCTAATCTACCACTAAGCCTCAGGTGTACTCAGGATCACTTTCACTTTCTGATTGTTCTAGCTTTACCCCTCAAATAAAACAAAACGTAAAGATGTCTGTGCTGGATTCAAAATCAATCCCACTGGATCCTAACTCAGAATGCTTAAAAATATTTATAAATATTTAATTGTGTGCCTGAAAAAAAAAGTATTTTAGTTGTCTTTTAGATTATGTTAGATATAAGCCTGGAAGGGAAACTTATACCAATGAGAAGCTAAATATCTGTTAAAGGAGCATTATAGTGATTTTTACATTTCACAGATCATGTAGCAATAGGAATCTGTGGCGCAATCCGATATACGGCGCAGGTTTCGGCGCAAGCGTGGAAACCTGCGCCGCCCGTAATTTCACCTCGCACATCGGGCTATTACATATATATCGCCGGCATTTCCTAAGTGCCGTAAGTCGGATAAACTAGCGATGTCCAGAAATGAGCGTAAGTACAAATTTCTGGAGTCGCCAGTGACTTACGGCACTTTAGAAACTGCCGGCGCCTAAGAAATTTAACTAAAATTCTAAATCTCCCGTAACTGTCTAACACGCTTCCCAAAAATAAGCCCGACACGTATACCCTATATCCGCAATCCCCCCTCTCACTCCTAATAATAAATGTATTAACCCCTAGACTGACAACCCCCCACAACGCAATAAGCCTAATTATTAACCCCTAAACCGCCATAGCCCACACTGCAATAAACCTATTCTAGTATAAACCCTAAACCGCCATAGCCCACATAGCCTATTAAATCTATTAACCCCTAATCTGCTGCCGCCAACGTCGCCGCCACTATAATAAAGTTATTAACCCCTAAACCTAAGTCTAACCCTAACACCCCCCTAACTTAATTATTATTTAAATAAATCCAAATAATATTACTATTATTAACTAAAGTATTCCTATTTAAAACTATATACTTACCTGTAAAATAAACACTAAGATAGCTACAATATAATGAATAATTACATTGTAGCTATTTTAGGATTTATTTTTATTTTACAGGCAACTTTGTATTTATTTTAACTAGGTAGAATAGCTATTAAATAGTTAATAATTATTTAATAGCTACCTAGTTAAAATAATTACAAATTTAACTGTAACATAAAACCTAACCAAAGTTACAATTACACCTAACACTACACTATCATTAAATAAATTAAATTAATTGAATACAATTACCTAAAATTAAATACAATTAACTAAAATAAACTAAAGAACAAAAAAAAACACTAAATTACAGAAAATAAAAAAAAAATACAAGAAGTTTAAACTAATTACACCTAATCTAAGCACCCTAATAAAAATAATTAAAAAAAAATAATAAAATGCCCTACCCTATACTAAATTACAAATAGCCCTTAAAAGGGCTTTTTGTGGGGCATTGCCCCAAAGTAATCAGCTCTTTTACCTGTAAAAAAAAATACAACCCCCCCCCACATTAACACCCACCACCCACATACCCAACCCTACTCTAAAACCCACCCAAACCCCCCTTAATAAAACCTAACACTAACCCCCTGAAGATTACCCTACCTTGAGCCGTCTTCACCCAGCCAGGCCGAAGTCCTCCAAGAAGCCGGGCACAAGTGGTCCTCCATCCGGCAGAAGTCTTCATCCGATCGGGCCAGAAGAAGTCCTCCAATAACATTTATAAATAGAGTGATTGGAGTGTCAGATTATAATGTAATATGCATTCACATAAATACCGTATTATCTTCGTAGGGATTCAAGTTGTAAACTTCCAGAGCTACAACATTTATAATTAAAGTAACCGGAGTGTCAAGTTACAGTGTAATATGCACTCACATATATACTGTTATATCCCGTAGGGATTTAAGTTGTAAATCTCTAGTGCAGTGTAATATGCACTCACATGAATACCATTATACCGCACCGGGATTCAAGTTGTAAATCTCTAGTGCGTATCCTACCTTACCATTATATTTGAAAATATGTGACCGTTAAATTGTCCACTACCAGCCAGCTTGTTTGGTGTGTTAATGACTATGGTACAGCCATGTATAAAGTGGTACTATTATTATACTGTTTCTCTTAGAGTGATTATTTGACTATCAATAAACTAGTAGTATCTAGAAAGCTAGTTGTTATTCTGTGCAATAAGTTCACTTGTATGTATCTCCTTGAACCCAAAAGTAAGTTTGTATGACTGGTATATTATGATGCTTTGCCATTAGTTCCTGCCCTCCAGAGAAGCTAACCAGGTTAGACTAATATATTACAACTGATATTTGCGAGTATATGTTTTTTAAATAACTACTACTTCCTAATTTTAAAAAAGAGCTCCCATCAGCTCTATATTGTGCTCCTAACGTGTTTCGCCCAAACTGGGCTATGGGCAGCTATACAACCATAGATAACTAACTAATAAGTTGCACTTAATATGCTGATATTACTAGTACACCAAAGAAGTCCTATATATGAGAACATATATCTATGTAATAACTATAGTCACAATGAACCTGTAATTATCCAACTGGTATCAAATGGCACCTAGGTGAACTACAATAGTTCATGGAATAAGGAGATCTTAGACACACGTGTTAAAGCATTACATAACATTTCCTAAATCTATCGAATAAACATTAATATATATTGGATATACTATTTAGATATCCAATAGTACTTGAAGCAGCGCACTTACTGTGTGTGCAAGATGCATTATATTTATTACCATATATGCACTGTGTGTATAAGTAAACAGATTACACATGCCACAATATTACCCACAAAGGGAACCAACGCTATGTTGAATGAGCTATATACTATCTGGTTCAAATAACTGGGAGGACATCTGCCGATCCTTATATAAGACATAATAAACCGCAATAGCATAATACTCACTTAACAAGTGGATACTAATTAACCATATATTGTTGCTCTTCTCTCCTAACATATTTCACTATGGTGAATAGTAGATATTATATTATATATCCAACCCATCTTTATGATTGACAATTTTACCTATGTACAGTAATCTGCTCATATTGGGATTCAAGTAGCATACCAGAAGCACGTATCTTATATAAGAAATTTGAACGTGATTTGGGGAACTTCTTTTTGCACCCCAACTTGAACATACAAGTACTCAGTTACATATGTAACACATACTAATTGAACAACTGATATACACTATAATTTATCAATGCTGGCTATATCACCTTAATACTTACCAAGGCTATCATACCTCAGAGGCCTATAACTATTATTGAAATATATTAAGGTCATCTATTCATAACTACTTCATCCTTTGTTTTTAAAGTTTATGTAACCCCTTTTTATACAATATATTAAAAGTTATGTTTTAATTTAGCTAATCCAATTCCGCCTTATAGTCAGGACTGTGAGTGCTATATTCGCACTCTTCAGTGGAAATCTCTCTTGAATTTCCACAAATTGCATCCAAATATTTTCTGTGCAAAGCACCCC
This sequence comes from Bombina bombina, assembly GCF_027579735.1. Taxonomy (NCBI): domain Eukaryota; kingdom Metazoa; phylum Chordata; class Amphibia; order Anura; family Bombinatoridae; genus Bombina; species Bombina bombina. The sequence goes on from NC_069509.1 coordinate 24,367,859, forward strand.
TCCCCCTATATACCAATAAATTATTTATCCGTTATAAATTGAAATTCACAACTGTGATAATACTAGGAAGCATGTCCGTTTGTGGTGCCATTGCTCTAACCATTAAAAATCAATTACCTCCATACATTGAGCCACTGATGGCCGAACAGTAGACTGAAGAGAGAGGCAAGAGGAGAGAATTTTGGATTTTCTGACCTCTGTCAGAAAAATTTTCATAGATAGAGAATCTATTATGGTTCCTAAGAAAACCACCCTTGTAGCTGGAACAAGGGAACTCTTTTCCAGATTCACTTTCCAACATAGACATGGGAACATAGAAAAGACAACAAGATCTCTGTATGAGAGTTTGCTTGTTGAAATGATGGCGCCCGAACCAATATGTCGTCCATGTATGGTGCCACTGCAATTCCCTGTGACTTGATCACTGCCAAGAGAGCCCCCAGAACCTTTGAGAAAATTCTGGGAGCTGTGCCACTCCAAACAGAAGAGCCACAAACTGAAGGTGTTTGTCTAGAAATGCGAATCACAGGAATTTGTGATGATCCCTGTGGATGGGAACATGAAGATACATGTCTTTTAGGTTTATGGTCGCCATGAACTGACCCTCTTGGACCAAATGAAGAATGGAACAAATGGTTTCCATTTTGAAGGACGGTACCCTGAGAAACTTGTTGAGGCACTTTAGGTATAAAATGGGTCAAAATGTTCCCTTTTTTGGGAACCACGAACAGATTTCAATAGAATCCTAGATCCTGTTCCCTTACTGGAACTGGAACAATCACTCCAAGGGAGGAAAGGTCCTGAATGCAGTTCAAGAATTCCTTTATTTTTACCTGGACTGCAGATATTCTTGAGAGGTGGAATCTGCCCCTGGGAGGGAAAGATTTGAATTCTATTTTGTGACTCTGAGATACTATGTCCACAGCCCAAGGATCTGGGACATCTCATCTTCACGCTTGACAAAACAGGGAAAGTCTGCCCCCCACTTGATCCGATCCCGGACTGGGGGCCGACCCTTCATGCTTACTTAGGGGCATATTTATCAAGCTCCATATGGAGCTTGATACCCAGTGTTTCTGGCAAGCCTTCAGGCTCGCCGGAGACAGAAGTTATGAAGCAGCGGTCTGAAGACCGCTGCTCCATAACCTGTCCGTCTGCTCTGAGACGGCTGACAGAAATCAAGCCGATCAAATACGATTAGGTTGATTGACACACCCTGCTAGTGGCCCATTGGCTGTGAATCTGCAGGGGGGCGGTATTGCACTAGCAGTTCACAGAACTGCCGGTGCAATGATAAATGCAGAGAGCGTATGCTGTCGGCATTTATCGATGTGAAGCAGACATGATCCACAATATTGGATCATGTCCAATTGCACATCAATAAATAGGCTGCTTAGACTCAGCTGAGGGTTTCTTTGATTGCTTCCCCTTATTCCAAGACTGATTGGGCTTCCAAGAAGATTTAGACTGCTCCCACTTGGAAGCGGAAGACTTTTGGCCTTTGGAGTTACTAAAGGAACGAAAATTACTTTGACGTCCTTTGAGTCTGTTCTTCTTGTCTTGAGGTAGAAAAGACCCTTTTCCACCTGTAATATCATAAATTATTTCTTCCAGACCAGGTCCGAATAAGGTGTTCCCCTTGTAAGGAATGGCCAGAAGCTTGGACTTAGAGGTAACATCAGCTGACCAAGATTTTAGCCACAATGCCCTACAGGCTAGGACAGAGGAGGCAGACATATTTGCTCCCAGTCTAAAACATTGCATGTTAGTATCAGAAATAAAGGAATTGGCTAGTTTGAGAGCCTTAATCCTATCTTGTATCTCCTCTAATGGAGTCTCTGCTATAATTAATTCAGACAAGGCGTTGCACCAATAAGATGCCGCACTTGCTACTGTGGCAATACAAACTGCAGGTTGCCATTGAAGACCTTGATGAACAAAAATCGTCTTCAAATAAGCTTCCAGCTTTTTGTCCATGGGATCCTTAAAGGAGCAGCTATCCTCTATAGGGTTGTAGTTCTCTTAGCCAGAGTTGAAATAGCCCCTTCTACTTCAGGCACTGTGCGCCAAGAATCTTTAACGGGGTCAGCAACAGGAAACATCTTTTTAAATACAGGAGATGGGGAGAAAGGAATCCCTGGCTTCTCCCATTCCTGTGACATAATCTCTGTCACACAGTCTGGGACAGGAAAAAATTCCACAGAGGAAGGAACATCATAGTATTTATAAAGTTTACTAGACTTCTTAGGGTTGGCAACGACAGAAGTATCAGAGTCGTCCAAAGTAGGTAATACCTCCTTTAACAGTACACAAAGGTGTTCAAGCTTAAATCTGAAGTTTACTTCTTCAGTATCAGATGAAGGAATAATACTGCCCGAATCTGAGATTTCACCCTCAGAGGCTTCCGACGTATCCTCCTCATCAAACTTATGAGGGAGGGCAACCTGCATAGGAGAAAGCTGTGGCATTGCCTGAACAGCATCATCCTGAGAGACATTGGTCTCAGAGGGCAACAATTTATCTTTAAATTGAAGTGTTCTAGCTAAGCATGCAGCACAGAATTGCATAGGCAAAACAGTTTGTGCCTCAAGGCATAACAAGCATTTGTCAAAAGAGTCTTTGTCCATGACCATAATACTAAATAAAAAAATCCCCAAATTGTAGAATTTTTTTTAAATACACTGTCACTTTAAGAATTTTTAATACCACAGCCGCTTAACGTTATGCAAACATTCTTTAAAATAATAAACCAATCAGATCCCCTACACCTCAGACAGGCTGTGGTTCCTTACCGTAACACTTATACACAATTTTGCTGCCAGAAGTCTCTAAAATGATCATATAGTAGATTGACACTGAAGAGTATGATCGGGTTGAATTCCGGCGATGTCTGTCCACCTGCTCTTTAGACCGTTGCTTCATAACTGCTGTTTCTGGCGAGCCTGCAGGCTCGCCAGAAACACTGGAACTCAAGCTCCGTTTGGAGCTTGATAGATAGGCCCCCTAGTCTCAACATACATAATGTGCCTGCCCACTGCCAAAGAAAATCCTGTATAAAGGATTTTAAAAATGTCCCTATCTACTGCATATGACATTCTTCTGAAGTGCAAGTCTCCAAGACCTAGAAGACAAAAGCACTTACCTGCAGTCTAGCTGTCCGGCAGGAAGACTGCTCACATTTGTGAAAGGACACATCCTCCTTACAGAGACCTGTAGAAAAAGAAAGAACAAAGTAACCAACTCTGACTTTCTGTACCATGTGCAGCAATGTTTTAGGAAACAAAGCAAGCACTACCTCACCACTTCCTAACTGCTTAAAATCCACCACTACTCTACTGAAGAGATTGACGTGGACTCAGCTAAACCCAAATCCTTGCTTGCAGGGAAAAGTACCTGAAAAAGGAATTAATTTCTTTAGACACCAAACTTTACCTTCTCCATTGACAGAGGCAAAGAGAATGACTGGGAATTATTGGTAGGGGAGTGACACTTAACAGCTTTGCTGAGGTGCTCTTTGTCTCCTCCTGCTGGCCAGGAGTGATATTCCCACTAGTAATTGAATGACGTTGTGGACTCTCCATATCTTAGGAAAGAAAGATATTTTTCTTTTAACATCTACATTTTTAAAACTGTTACCAACAGGAGTTCTGGTAATTATTATCAGTAACTGAGACAGGATTTTAATCTTAATCAATATGTATTTAATGTTATAAGTGTTTTCAAAACATTCACAAGTGTATAGGATTGGATATATTAGATTAACACAGGTGCTACTAGATTGGATGTTTAGTTTTACCTAAAACAAGGGATAATTGCTCCAGTTCCTCATCATACAAAGAGTCTGTTACATCGGTGACGTTGAACCTCTCTCTATTCTTTGAATGATAAAGGATGGTGAACGAGCAACTGGTGACTTCATCTCTGAACTTGCGATGGTCGTTATTAGAAATACTAACTATTCGCACAGCCTTTACTCCTGCATTTGTCAAAAGGAAGTTGATCAACCATTCATAGGAGCTCCGACCTTCTCTTGAGAAGATTCCAACCACATTGTTTGAGTCCATATTCCTTTGTCATTCCTGAAATTAGATGGGAAAAAAAGAATGTATATCATAGTAAATATTTAGTTTGTGAAGGCACATCATGGTTTTACAAAACCATTAGTAAAGGTATCTGGTCATGAAATATGTATGGTGCATTAAGTCAACAAATTATTTGTGCTCAAACAAACTACTGGGGCTTCTAAAGGAATTAGAATAAAAACATAAATATGTGATGTAATATACCCAAGTTGCATTGCTGATAGCATCACTGGTGACATCACATATGACATAATTAATGCTATAATTAGTGACATCACCAGCTGCATAGCAAATGGTATTACCAATGAGAACAAGGTCATTGCACATCAATGCTGAATATGCTCTTAACATCTTTTTTCAAATACCAATTGCAACAAAACACACTATTGCATTGTAATGAGATCTATGTACGGCTTGACTAGAATGGATGAATAGTGTAACAAAATGCACTATGGCAGCAGATTTTTTTGAATCTTGCTGTTCATCAAAATAATGCACTTACTGTATGTCATTATGGCATTGATCACAATTCTTCTGAATTGTTTATTAAAGGGATAAAAAGGTCAAAATTGAAATATGCATGGGACCTTTCTGTTATAAGAATTTTTGCAATATAATTCTATTAGCTAAAATGCTTAAAAGTTATAGTAGTTTTTTAGTGGCATACACACATATGCTGTGCCCTGCAGGAGTTGTCAATAATCTGATCAGGATGATTGAAATTTGCAAAGCACTTTAGGTGGCAGAGGGGTTAAGTACTTAACTAGTGTTTCAGGCTCGCGTGAGACATCTGCAGCTTAATAAATGGGGCCGAACATTTTTATATATTGTATATTTATAACATTTATAGATTTATAGATTGTATATTTATAGCATTTATATATATTTATATTGTATATTTATAACATTTATATATTTTAATATTGCATATTTATAACATTTATATATATTTATATATTGTATATTTATAACATTTATATATATTTATATATTGTATATTTATAACATTTATAGATTTATAGATTGTATATTTATAACATTTATATATATTTATATATTGTATATTTATAACATTTATATATTTTAATATTGCATATTTATAACATTTATATATTTATATATTGTATATTTATAACATTTATATATTGTATATTTATAACATTTATATATATTTATATATTGTATATTTATAACATTTATATATTTTAATATTGCATATTTATAACATTTATATATTTATATATTGTATATTTATAACATTTATATATTGTATATTTATAACATTTATATATATTTATATATTGTATATTTATAACATTTATATATTTTAATATTGCATATTTATAACATTTATATATTTATATATTGTATATTTATAACATTTATATATTTATATATTGTATATTTATAACATTTATATATATTTATATATTGTATATTTATAACATTTATATATATTTATAGATTGTACATTTATAACATTTATATATATATTTATCTATTCTATATTTATAACATTTATATATTTATATATTGTATATTTATAACATTTATAGATATTTATATTTTGTATATTTATAACATTTATATATTTATATTTTGTATATTCATAACATTTATATATATTAATGTATTGTATATTTATAACATTTATATATATTTATATATTGTATATTTATAACATTTATATATATTTATATATTGTATATTTATAACATTTATATATTTATATATTGTATATTTATAACATTTATAGATATTTATATATTGTATATTTGTAACATTTATAGATATTTATATATTGTATATTTATAACATTTATATATTTATATTTTGTATATTCATAACATTTATATATATTTATATATTGTATATTTATAACATTTATATATATATTAATGTATTGTATATTTATAACATTTATATATTGTATATTTATAACATTTATATATATAGTAATGTATTGTATATTTATAACATTTATATATATTTATATATTGTATATTTATAACATTTATATATATTAATGTATTGTATATTTATAACATTTATATATATTTATATATTGTATATTTATAACATTTATATATATTGTATATATATATATATATATATATATATATATATATAACATTTATATATATTGATATACTGTATATTTTAAAATGTATATATTTATATATTGTATATTTATAACATTTATATAGTTATTTATTGTTTATTTATAGCATGGATATATATTTATATATTGTATATTTATAACAACTCTATACATGACAATATGCTATACAATATTAAAACCCTCTTAAAGGGACAGTCAACATCAGAATTTTTGTTGTTTAAAAAAGGTAGATAATCCCTTTATTACCCATTTCCCAGTTTTGCATAACCAACATAGTTATATTAATACACTTTTTACCTCAGTGATTATCTTGTATCTAAGCATCTGCAAACTGCCCCCTTATTTCAGTTCTTTTGACAGACTTGCATTTTAGCCAATCAGTGCTCACTCCTAGGAGCTTCACGTGCGTGAGTTCAATGTTATCTATATGAAACATATGAACTAACGCCCTCTAGTGTTGAAAAACTGCCAAAATGCTTTTAGATTAGAGGTGGCCTTCAAGGTCTAAGAAATTAGCATATGAAACTCATAGGGGTCTATTTATATATGTGCCGACAGACATGACAGACCGCCCCCTGCAGATTTGCAGCCAATCGTCCACTAGCAGTGGGTGTCAATCAGCCCGATCATATATGTTTGGGGGGATTGCTATACGCCGCCTCAGAGGCGGCGTATGAGTTTAGGAGCAGCGGTCTTAAGACCGCTGCTTCTTAACTCCTGTTTCCGGCGAGCATGAAGGCTTGCGCCTAAACAAGGGGAACAGGGGCCATTTGGCCCTTGTTAAATAGACCCCCTAGAGTTAAGCTTTCAACAAAGAATACAAAAAGAACAAAGTGAAATTAGTGATAAAATTAAATTGGAAAGTTGTATTCTCTATCTGAATAATGAAAGAAACATTCTGGGTTTAATTTCCCTTTAAGAAAGCGTGTGATATGAAAATGTATTTCATGCTGTAAATATAAAGATTAAGAATATTTCTATTTCTCTTCTGCTAATGTGTGATTGTAATTTTACCTTAACAATATGTATATTCTGCTTTTGATTTTACGTGAAACAAAATACATTTAGAACAATGCAAATAATGTATATAGCGATTTACATAAATGCTCATTATTCAAAACTTTATTTTGCATTACTGAACATCATTGTTACTGTATTATAATATTCCCATTGCTGCTCACAATACAAAGGTTAGGGTTGTGCATTAGGAAGTTTTGTTATAAAACAAATGCAGAATATGGCCGCCATAGTGGTATTCGGCTATTTTTAGAGACGGATTTCTTCTTGCGAAAGTGCAACACGCTTACATTGTAATTGATCTTGCTTACAGATTATATGACAAATAGCATTACATAGCCTATATTTTATATAGCAACAAACAATGCTCAAACAGCACCTTAGTTTCCTTGTACCCTTAATAGGGTTCCCTGGTGACCGGTGGTACAGAGTGGACTGCAAATCTCTCTCATATGTCAATATAATGAAGTTCCACAGCATCCAGGATTCAAAAGAAGAAATTTATTTAGGTACAAACAGTAGCAACGTTTCGGGAATATTTCCCTTAATCATGCATAGCATCAACAGGTGATTACAGAGCTTATATAGGGAAAATTTTAACCCTTCACATTTCTTAACACCATATATTAAACACCTTATGTTAGAAATAGCGCCATCTAGTGAAAATTACACAATAGTGTGACTTTAATTTAAATGAAAACTACCTTATAATTAAAAACATGTATTTCAACCTGTTAATCTAATTAAAAACAAAACTTAAACAGAGGATTTATGAGTTATACTTAATAGGTTATACTTCATTTTAAATTCATCATTACAGAAACACTGCTAGATCAAGCTCCCTATTTAAACCCATAGGGGTCATTGCATTCAATTTGTGGATCCAAAAGGATTCCTTTTGTTTTAGCAGTTGTTCCCTATTGCCTCCTCTACGCAGCTTACCTACACTGTCAATGACCTGCCATCTTAGTTGGCTGATACTATGTCCAGCCTCTAAAAAGTGACTGGACACAGGAGCATTGGTATCTCCACATCTGATATTCGACTTGTGTTGACTCATCCTATCTCTTACCTTTCTAGTGGTCTCACCTAGGTATATCCTGGAACACGGACACTTTATAAGGTAAATGACATAGGATGAGTCACACGTGTAAAAATCCCTGATCATGAATTTCTTGCCTGTTAGGGGATGTACAAAAAACTCGCCTTTAATTACAGCATTACAGCTCGCACATCCAAGACAAGGATATGTGCCAGTTTTCTTAGCAGTTATATACTTTTGGTTCATTGTCTTCCTAGGCCCTACATCACTTCTTACTAGCTTATCTCTCAAGTTAGGTACCCTTTTGTAAGCCATCATTGGGGGCTCCCTAAAGGCATCAATATCAGGGTTACAATTTCTTAATACTTTCCAGTGCTTACAGATGATCTTGGAGATATCCTTGCTATAGGGGTTAAATTGAGTTACACAGACCATACGCTGTGAATTTTTCTCTTTCCCAATAGTATATTTTATATAACCACCTTCTGAAAATATTCCCCCTTATGTTACTGACATTTTCATTCAATAGCAACGGTTATTGAGTGTTCTATTGTAGCGAATCCTATACTTTCCTATAGAAGTCGCATCCTATATATAGTATAGAAGCCACATCCCATATATATTATAGAAGCCACATCCTATATATTATAGAAGGTACATCCCATATATATTATAGAAGGCACATCCTATATATTATAGAAGGCATATCCCATATATATTATAGAAGGCACATCCCATATATATTATAGAAGGCACATCCCATATATATTATAGGAGGCACATCACATATATATTATAGGAGGCACATCCCATATATATTATAGAAGCCACATCCCATATATATTATAGAAGGCACATCACATATATATTATAGAAGGCACATCCTATATATATATTATAGAAGGCACATCCCATATATATTATAGAAGGTACATCCCATATATATTATAGAAGGCACATCCCATATATATTATAGAAGCCACATCCCATATATATTATAGAAGCCACATCCCATATATATTATAGAAGCCACATCCCATATATATTATAGAAGCCACATCCCATATATATTATATAAGGCACATCCCATATATATTATAGAAGCCACATCCTATATATATTATAGAAGCCACATCCCATATATATTATATAAGGCACATCCCATATATATTATAGAAGCCACATCCTATATATATTATAGAAGGCACATCCTATATATATTATAGAAGGTACATCCTATATATATTATAGAAGGCACATCCCATATATATTATAGAAGTCACATCCTATATATATTATAGAAGGTACATCCCATATATATTATATAAGGCACATCCCATATATATTATAGAAGCCACATCCTATATATATTATAGAAGGTACATCCCATATATATTATAGAAGTCACACCCTATATATATATATTATAGAAGTCACATCCTATATATATTATAGAAGGCACATCCTATATATATTATAGAAGGCACATCCCATATATATTATAGAAGGCACATCCCATATATATTATAGAAGGCACATCCCATATATATGATAGAAGCCACATCCTATATATATTATAGAAGCCACATCCTATATATATTATAGAAGGCACATCCCATATATATTATAGAAGGCACATCCCATATATATTATAGAAGGCACATTCCATATATATTATAGAAGCCACATCCCATATATATTATAGAAGGTACATCCCATATATATTATAGAAGGTACATCCCATATATATTATAGAAGGTACATCCCATATATATTATAGAAGGCACATCCCATATATATTATAGAAGGCACATCCCATATATATTATAGAAGCCACATCCTATATATATTATAGAAGCCACATCCCATATATATTATAGAAGGTACATCCCATATATATTATAGAAGGTACATCCCATATATATTATAGAAGGCACATCCCATATATATTATAGGAGCCACATCCAATATATATTATAGAAGGCACATCCCATATATATATTATAGAAGGCACATCCTATATATATATATATATAATAGAAGGCACATCCCATATATATTATAGAAGGCACATCCTATATATATATTATAGAAGGCACATCCCATATATATTATAGAAGCCACATCCCATATATATTATAGAAGCCACATCCTATGTATATTATAGAAGGCACATCCCATATATATTATAGAAGCCACATCCTATGTATATTATAGAAGGCACATCCCATATATATTATAGAAGGCACATCCCATATATATTATAGAAGGCACATCCTATATATATTATATAAGTCACATCCTATATATATTATAGAAGGCACATCCCATATATATTATAGAAGGCACATCCCATATATATTATAGAAGCCACATCCCATATATATTATAGAAGCCACATCCTATGTATATTATAGAAGGCACATCCCATATATATTATAGAAGCCACATCCTATGTATATTATAGAAGGCACATCCCATATATATTATAGAAGGCACATTACATATATATTATAGAAGGCACATCCCATATATATTATAGAAGGCACATCCTATATATATTATATGTAACATCCTATATATATTATAGAAGCCACATCCCATATATATTATAGAAGGCACATCCCATATATATTATATAAGTCACATCCTATATATATTATAGTAGCCACATCCTATATATATTATAGAAGGCACATCCCATATATATTATAGAAGGCACATCCCATATATATTATAGAAGACACATCCCATATATATTATAGAAGGCACATTCCATATATATTATAGTAGCCACATCCTATATATATTATAGAAGGCACATCCCATATATATTATAGAAGGCACATCCCATATATATTATAGAAGGCACATTCCATATATATTATAGAAGGCACATCCCATATATATTATAGAAGGCACATCCCATATATATTATAGAAGACACATCCTATATATATTATAGAAGCCACATCCTATATATATTATAGAAGGCACATCCCATATATATTATAGAAGACACATCCTATATATATTATAGAAGCCACATCCTATATATATTATAGAAGGCACATCCCATATATATTATAGAAGACACATCCTATATATATTATAGAAGCCACATCCTATATATATTATAGAAGGCACATCCCATATATATTATAGAAGACACATCCTATATATATTATAGAAGGCACATCCCATATAAATTATAGAAGGCACATCTCATATATATTATAGAAGGTACA